>NC_035791.1:6327384-6600061 GCF_001653235.2 Pochonia chlamydosporia 170 | reverse complement strand
ACGGTTGGGTGCTGGAATCGATAGTCGCGTCGTGGACGGTGATCTATCGAAGAGGGGTGTCGGTGAATAATATGTAACGGTACGAGTGCACGAACAAGGTCGAGTGCGACTTGGATGAAGCGATTATTCACAAGGAGAAAAAGAGAACCCGTAAAGGAACTCTGGCTGAAGCTATTTACACAATGCTCACAAAGTGAGACATTCATTAAACGGGCAGGTCACATGATTCCCTCACACATACCGCCTCCACTGCATAGACGCAAAGCGTGCAATTTGGTAAATTCAATAGGATACTCTGTACAATAGGAGGGGATCCCGAGACGTGACAATCGTGACCCAGCTACTGCAATGCCTTACACCAGCAATAGTAGTCCTTCTGCTTGACAATCTTGCCCTCTTGGTTCCACTCAATCAAACTAACTCCAACCGCTTTTCCCCTCTCCCCCCTTTTATAAGGTGAATTTGGGATATCGGCAAGACATGTGAAGTTGAGTTCAACTTCCCATGTCGTTTTTTCCATCGTCCCGCTTAGACTAAGGGTAACGATGTTCATATCAGCACACAACGCGAGCAGGGAGGCCATCACATCTTTCGCCACCTCTTTATCCATGCAAAGGTTTAGTGTTCCTGGACGAAATCAGCATTAGTTCGAAGGGCGATTTCTTTGGACAACGGCTGGTCCTTACCGTAATCGGAATATTCAAAACCCCTGTCCACCCAATGGTTGAAAATTTCGCCTAAGTCCCCTGAAACCCAGGACTGACGGTATGCTTCGATCCTGGATTCTAGTGTTTCTGCCATCGCGGCGTGTATTCTTTTTTTGGTTTTCAAGGCAAGAGTTGAAATGTGAAAATTGCAATCAGGATCAGGATCAGGATCAGTGCCGACTTATAAGCATATATCACTTTAAACGACGCATGTGATGCAGTCTTGTCCACAAAGCGTGGCTAAACGCGTTCAACCCTTTGCTCCAACAATTTCCTTTACCAGCCGGGCCATGGTCCACATCAGTTGCAACTCTGGGAAGTCTCAGCTGCACAGATTCACAATTCTATAGGAGACACGTACACAAATGGCTACCACGGGGTGTAAAAGTCGACCGATCCCCACGACACCAGACCCTACGAACGTAAGTTACATGAACACAAGTAAAAAGGTCAACATATAGTTGTTAGCGAGCGTATATATACAACCATATGAAGAATTGGATATAAAGGTAGTGTCAGATGTGGAAGTCACTGAGGCTGTATATGAAAGGGATTGGACGAGAGAATAAGAAAACTCACAATACACACACACCCAGTACCAATACAAAGTTGTTGTTCTTAAAAACGCCACAGCAGTGGCATTTTGTCAGAAGTATGGTGTAGTGTCGTAGAGTACATTCATCAGACAATATTACTTTGGCATATAATGATAGTACTAAAGGCGGCGGTGCCTCCTGCCAATGGCATGAGGTGGCAGACACGGCAGGATATAGATGGTGTGGGAGGGGTCGACTTCCTCTACCGACTTAGTAGTGAGCAACAATTTGAACTCTGCCGTTCCCCAACCTGTCCGATAATCCCTAGCCACAGCACACGAAACGTCGTAGAGATCTTTTCCCCGAGTAGGTGTCTATTCTAGGGGCGACATCGTGCGAAAGCAGCGTCGAGCAATATCGTCAGTCTTCGTCGATAAGTCCATTAAATAATTTCCAGACGCAAGGCGTCTAGGTTGCACGGAAAGGCAATATTACACGTCTCGCTAGTTAGATATAAATATGGGAAAATGATTTGTTGACTTGACTAGTGGGGCTTGTCTCCAGAGCCCTATGTTCCCTTGGCTGTCCATGTCGCGAAACCAGTTCCAGGGTTAAGAAGTGGCGTTTAGGTTCGAGGTGTTCCGTCTTCGATCTTTCGTGAGACGCTGCAGTGCCCAACGTAATTGCGAAGCCACCACCCAATGATGAGGGCGGGTATGCTCTACAGCCGCTTCAGTCCAGATGCCAACCATTCAATGTTCTCTCCACCTACCAATGGCTGGACCATGGACTTTCTCCATTGCAGACAGCGCGTTCTCCGCTTGAGACGGCCAAGGGGCTATTATCCGCCGCAGATTGGATGCGACCGGTTTATGGCACAGTGCAACGACTCGACGACTTGCTCGACTCATTACATTTGGTGGGAGAGTCGTGGCGCCAGCTCCCTTGGCTTCAGCCAGCGGCCAGGAGTGGTTGCTGAGCTGCGTGTGATATGCTACCATGCCACCATGCAGGAGAACAACGTCTATTGGATGAGACAGGCTGAGGCAGTGTCCGCTATCGCTTCTAGGCAATCCCCAGGATTCACGGCCGCTCCGCCGTGAGCAGGTACCTCGTGGGTTTCGCACAAACATCAAACTTCTCTTCAAAAAGACAGCAGAGGGAAGTCGCGTCCTGGTACATAAGAGCGGAGATGTGTTATTGGGCATCAAAATGCCGCTCGGGTCACAGATATATATTGTCGTCGAATGGTTCATTCCTATCACTATTTGCCGTGCTCGCGAATGGCTCATCACTTGGTGTAATCTGACGGCTGCCAATGATGTGTCCAGGTTTACCGCACTTACCCTCCCGCAGTTGTTGCTACCACGTCTTGTGCCACCGTCAAACAGCTGAAATGCATCACCAACTACGCCCGGGGAGAGCCTTATTGCCCTTAGTGTAATAAAATGGGACTTGATGGCCTTTTTTTCTCCTCTCCAAATTCCACACCTCTGGCTGCTCTCAATTCGCGTGGAAGCCATCGCATCCTCTCTAGATCCCTACTTGTTTACTGCCTCTCTTGGATCAGAAACCGATTGGGGAGGACGAACCTCTTTGGAAGCGGCGATCAAATCTCGACCTGTACAGAACATCATGGCCCCTCCGGCCCGGGACGAGTACCAGATCGGTTGGATATGTGCCTTGCAGACTGAGGTCGCCGCAGCCAAGCTGATATTGGATGAGGATTTCGGGATCTTGGATGAGCAAGACAGGGCAGATACGAATTCGTACACCTTAGGTAAGGTTGGCAAGCACACTGTGGTGATTGCTGGCCGTCCTGATGGGCAGTACGGCACCACTTCCGCCACCACAGTCGCAATTAACATGACGCGCACATTTTCGCAGTCGTTGCGGATTGGGCTGATGGTTGGCATCGGAGGAGGGATTCCATCTGCGCACCACGATGTACGACTGGGAGACATCGTGATCAGCCGGCCGGACGGCACTTGTGGTGGAGTGCTCCAATATGATATGGGGAAAATTGTGGAAGACGGCAAACTCCAGCGAACTGGCTCTTTGAGTAGTCCACCCCGGTCTCTGCTAACTGCCGTTGCGAATATGAAAGCTGCCACAATGATCGATGACCCGACCTATCCGGACTATATCGAAAAGGCGACCAGCAGAAATGCACGGACTCGGCAAATTTTTTGTCGGCCCGATGCGTCCACAGACAGATTGTTCAAGACTGAGCACAGGCATCCTACGAATGCAGCAACGTGTGAGGGCTGTGTGCCAGAGTGGGAAGAACCCAGAGATACGCGCGAAGAAGCTGGGCCGCAAGTGCACTACGGCATCATTGCGTCCGGAAATGCGGTTGTGAAAGACGGGACGACAAGAGAACGGCTTTGCCGTGAGACCGGAGCATTGTGTTTTGAAATGGAGGCGGCCGGCCTAATGCAGGACTTTCCTTGTATAGTCGTCCGGGGCATTTGTGATTATGCCGATTCACACAAGAATAAGCAGTGGCAAGGGTACGCGGCATTGGCTGCGGCATCGTATGCGAAAGAGCTGCTCAGCTATGTACCCGCTAGCCAGGTATCTCAAGAGAAATTAGCCACAGAGTTACCTAGTAAGTAAGGTGTTTATATCGCCTCCATGTTGTGTTCGCTGAAGCCGCGATTTTTTGTGCATAACGACAAATGCATTGACCCTTTCACGTAGAAATCGTCGATGAACTCAAGGAACTCAACAGAGGCGTGGATTTGGCATTCCAGCAACGAGAAGACCATCACCGTGAGAAGGTAATGAGGGCGTTGACTAAAGAGCAACAAGAGTGCCACCAAGCGTTTAAATCCTCCGCCTACGAACAACATAAAAATATTAATCCTAACCGTGTAGACGGGACGTGTCGATGGATTCTCGAGAACTCCCAGTATCTTGATTGGCATGCAAATAGTCATGATGATCTTTTATGGATATCGGCCGACCCGGGATGTGGAAAATCGGTTCTTGCGAAATTGCTTGTTAACAATAATCTTAAGACATCATCCACTTTAGTTTCCGTTTGCTACTTTTTCTTCAAGGATAATGACGAGCAGAACAACCTTGCAATAGCATTGTGTGCTGTACTCCATCAGCTATTTGGAATGCAACCGGATCTCCTACAACATGCCTTGCCATGCTGGCAAAGGAACGGTACGAAGATACAGCAAGAGGTCAACGAACTTTGGCGCATTTTTATTGCAGCAATGTCGGATTCTGCATCTTCCAACACTGTGTGCATTTTCGACGCACTAGACGAGTGTCGACCATCTGATCGAGTTCAATTAATAGAGAAGCTAGAAAAGTTCTACGCTCAAAGTTAGTCCTTAACCCGACAAAGCTGGATTAAGTTCCTTGTTACCAGTCGTCCATATGCCGACATTTAGGACGGCTTTTGTCCAGCGATAAAATCGTTCCCTTATATCCACATCCGTGGGGAAGAGGACAATGATTAAATTCATGAAGAAATCAGCCTAGTTGTGAGGATGCGGGTAGCAGAGCTCGGCGAGAGTCTGCGCCTACCGCCGGAGACACAGGAGCGACTGGAAAAGCAACTTCTCCAGATGGAACATCGCACATACCTTTGGCTCTATCTGGCCATGGACGATATTCGTACTATGTTCCAAAATAGCCTTCAGCCCGAGGGAGAATCAATTGAGTTGATCCCCAGCTCCGTCAGTGACGCATATGAGAAAATCTTGAAGCGAGTGCCACCTGGCAAAGTGTCGGATGTTAAAATGATCCTCCAGATTATTGTCGGCGCTCGGCGTCCATTGAGGATCGAGGAAATGGCAATGGCTTTGGGGTTGGCAAAGTCAACCAGTTCGCGAACTGCAGCCAAAGCTTGGTTGAATCCGGCAGGGCTTAACGAGAAGATCCGTCATTTATGTGGACTCTTTGTTTTTATCAATAATTCTCGTGTCTACTTGATCCACCAGACTGCAAGAGAGTTTCTGATTAACAAAAACTTGCCTCATGACGATCGGGAGTGGTCCTTCAAACGTGGCGACACGGAGGAATTAATGTTAGGAATCTGTATTAATTATTTGCTACTAGATGATATAGATGGCAGTCCGCGCCAGGAGAGTGCTCCAAGTTTGCTAGAGTATTCCGCAGAGTATTGGCCCGACCATGTCCGAGGTTTGCCTTCACTTGCAGAGTCAAAAGCGGAGAGTCGGTTAGATCAACTTTACGATGTCAGCAGCGCACGGTTTGCTCTGTGGTATCCCATATTCTGGAAAGCAGTGATGGGATACAGAGATAGACCCAAGATGAATGCCACCCGTCTTGCTGCCTTTAATGGACATGAAGGCGTAATCCGGAGACTGATCCTTCGGAATGGGAGCACGATCAATCAGTCAGATGAAGATGGAGCAGCTGCATTGCATTGGGCATCCGAACGGGGTCATGTCGAGGTCGTACAGATGCTGTTGGAAAAGGGAGCGGATGTCAATGCTCAGGGTGGACGATATGGCAACGCTCTTCAGGCTGCTTCTCAAGGAGGGCATATCGAGGTCGTACAGATACTGTTCGACAAGGGAGCAAGTGCCAATGCTCAGGGTGGAGACTTCGGCAACGCTCTTTAGGCTGCTTCTTATGGAGGACATGTCGAGGTCGTATAGATGCTATTCGACAAGGGAGCGAATGTCAATGCTCAGGGTGGATACTATGGCAACGCTCTTCAGGCTGCTTCTTATGGAGGACATATCGAGATAGTACAGATGCTATTCAACAAGGGAGCAGATGTCAATGCTCAGGGTGGAGCATATGGCAACCCTCTTCAGGCTGCTTCTAAAGAAGGGCATGTCAAGGTCGTACAGATGCTGTTAGAAAAGGGAGCGGATGTCAATGCTCAGGGTGGACGATATGGCAACGCTCTTCAGGCTGCTTCGGATGGAAGACCAGCTAAACGCGTCAAGCTCAATATCGCGGATCATGGTTAAGTCACAAAAAATGGTTTGGAGCTGCCAGCGACTCTCATTGTGAAAGAGCAATGAATCTTGGCTCTAATGACTCTTTTGGGGTTCGCGAGGTTCTATTAATTTCGAAATGATGTCACTGTCAGTTACCGCAATAATCAAACTGGACTTCTATGGAGCTACTAAGTGCTCAATAGAGGCATATAACGTTACCCATGTTCAACTTTCTTGAATCGCGGCGGGACCTCTCAACTTTCCATCGCTTCCATCGCTTCTTGCACCACCGCGAGGTCTTTCCCCGGATGTTTGTAGGATCGTACTTGACAAGCCGGTATGTCTTGCCTCCGAGGTATTACATTTGAGCAGCAGACTGCGGATAGATTTATGTACGAGTAAGGTAGGCATAGAAAACCTTGCTGCCTACAGAGTGAAGTCAATACTGGTATCCTCCTGTGTATATGGCTTCATCCCATATCTGGCTGATGACAGATGGTATTCCAAGATACCGATTAGCATCATGCCAACAGACTTAGTCCACGTCTTAACATCGTCATTGAAACGCTTGTTGTAGGCCGATAAGTTATCAGGTTTTGCTGATGCGGTTTTCATTGCCTCAACAGATCTCCGGAGATCGCAGACGACTTCAACGGCAGCATTTAGATCTTTCTTGTTGGCAGCGCCTAATTTGGTAGGAATAAGGTTCGCCAGTGAACCATCTTTCTGTAAGAGAGCATTCAGCATTCTTCGACTGGCAATGATGGCACGCGAGTCGCCGTGACACACTTACCATCTCTTTCCTAATGGTGTATATGTCATTGAGGCTATACAAAGGTGTGAGACGGGCTTCTTACAGGGTGAAGATAAGTAGTTACATTATTGCTGAAAGATTCACTTCCAGCTGCAGATCTCTCATTGGCTCTGAAGTCGTGATCGACGGCGGTAGAGACGTTTCCATGATATAGCTGGCCGTGAATTAATCATTCTATCACTTTCAGACAGAGAAGGTTCACCAACTTGAAAAGTGGGAAGAGGGGAGCGAGAGCCGAGGTCCTTAGACGCATCTGAATATACTCGCCCGGGGGGTGGTATGCGACGTTTGACTTTATCATCATGCTCTTTTATAATGGCCTGGAAGTATAACTTAAACTCATTGTAGACATTCTCACGCTCAAGAGGCTTTACGCAGAAGCACGGGGTTAACTACGAGGAGACCTTCGCACCAACGATCCGACTCGATGCAATGAGGATAATTCTAGCTTTAGCGGCTAAGCAGGGCTGGAAGGTATACCAGATGGGTGACGCAGATCCGAGTGGGGGACTCCACTTTGGAGCTTCAACTACTTTCGCCGAGGAGGGTGATGCCGGGGCGGCCACTTTATCCAGAGTCCGAATCGAAGGAAGGTCGGGTGCTCCTTCCATACGTTTGAACAGGGATTTGTCACAGACTTAGAGCCAATGAGGATTGGTGCAGGGATTTGTCACACGGTTCAAACCAATTGTATTCTGTCTTCCCAAGCCAACGACCGGGTTACCGTTACGCTCACAGGACCAGCTGTAACGGTCCAAGCGAGTATATTAACAACTGGCTAGGCGACTATAAACAAGTATCCAAAGCTAAAGAAGAAAGAGAAAAAGGAGAGCAAGGAAGAAAGAGCTCGCAGAGCTCTTGTAGGCTTGTGAGCTTGCTTCTGCTAATCTCGCGTGTTGCTGGGGGTTACCAGCGACAAGGCTGGGGACAAAGGCGAGTGCAAGCCTAGCCACCATCGGGCTCAGCCTGTTACACCACACCATACAAATCTGGACTACCATCATCCTCAAAACCACCCTACCATATGCCAATTAGCCCCCAGCTGCCCACAGCTGCCCACAGCCCACAGCCCCACAGGTCACCACGCCTCACAGCTGCAAGCTCTTCGTAGCTAGCCCCCTTAGAAGCGAAGAGCTAGCAACTGCTAAAAACCCTGCCAGCTGCTAACAGCTGCCAAACAGACCCACTTTTCCTAGTAGCTCTTATAGCTATTAACTTGTTTCTTTCGTTGCTATCAAAATAGTCCCTCTTTTGTGTATTTTTCTTAGACCCTATAGGGCAGAATAGCCTAGCTAGCAAAATTGACCTAACCGTCACCCGGTAAGATAACCTTGCGAATCGTCGCGAACCCCCTGCAGCCGAAAAGCGGGTCCCCACCACCACCCAAGCTCGACCGTTAACAGCCTTGCTGACGCGGATACTAGGTGATAGGCAGCAGGTAGTGGCTGCGCAAAGTGCGATTCATCACTAGCGGCGCCTCAATCTGACAGATCTGCAGAGATATGATTCTGACTTGTTGCCTTGTTTCGTAAACGGTGCTCTTATGTGGCGATGCCAAAGCCTTATTGGCTTTATTATGGGGCAATTTAGCACTGTACGCAGTTAAAAACGAATGAGTATTAAAACCCAACCATTCTGTGGGTAGTGTGATAGTGATTAAGTTGTCGATATCTGAGGACACGCGATGACATGCCGTCATCTTGGACAAGGCTGGCAGCGCGCCGCTCTATTCAATGTCATAGGTGTGTCCGTCTTTACTATTCTAACTGTTGCGTTACTGGCATGGAGCAGTTCGCAGTCCGGTGGCCTAAATACCAATCTTATATTCTTTGAGGGAACCTGCGACGAGGCCAAATCGACCAACCTTTGGTTACATTTGTTGATCAATATTATCTCGACGGGCATACTCACCTCATCTAATTTTTTTATGCAAGTGCTAAACTCCCCAACAAGAAGTGAGGTTGTCGAGGCACACCGACAGAATAAAGCCCTCTCCATAGGCATAACGTCGATTGGAAATCTCTCTCATGTGGCCAGGCGCAAGAGCCTGGCCTGGTTGTTGTTCTTCTTAAGCTCTATCCCTATACACCTCTTTGCCAACAGCACCATTTTCTCAACCGAGTATCAAGGCGCAGATTGGCATTTGGTGATGGCGTCAGAAGGATTTGTTCATGGGGCGCAGTATTTTGGCCCCGGCGCAATGCTATGGAAGGCGGGAGCACCACTGATTAAAGATGTTACCCTCGGCGGAGTCAAGGCAGGTTACGGCTGGGTCACTGCCGAATCTGACTACTTTGATCCGGAGAGCAACACGTCAAAATACATCGCATTATCAGCCCAAAATTCAGGAAAATGGAAGCGTCTCGAAGTCCCAGATTGTTTGTCACAGTACCTGTATTGCAACGCTCGAACTAAATTCCGCGACGTCGTATGGGTTGTTGAGTCTCAAAATTCTACTAGCAACTACATGATGGCTGGCAATAATAGCCTCGGTTGGAGTCGATCTAATATGATGCTACATATGAGCGAACCCGAGGAGACTAAATGGAGCAAACATGTACCAGCCAACGCAAGTAACTCCTTGTGGTTCGCAGCGAATTGTACGACGAAAACATTCTTCAATATGGCATTGCACCAGACCGAGGGATGTCACCAGGGTTGTAACGGGGCAATGGGATGGGATCAGGCACTGAGTGTTTCCAAATCCCCTGGAATAATAAGTCATGAATATACATTTGACTTTCTACCCGGGTTCGAAGATTATTCTCTCTCAGAGCTCAGAGGGATGTATACGGACTTGTCCTGGCCCGGCCTAAAGCATCCAAGCACTTCCAAGCTCGACTTGCAGTACTGTCTGGCGGAAGAAATATATCCCTCCTGTAAGCTGGGTCTATCCAACATAATACTCTTCGTTATAGTTTTGTGTCTCATGGTTAAGACCATGTCATGCATTTGGGTAATAGCTATGCTTCCCGGAGAACAACCCTTGGTTGTACTCGGCGATGCAATTGAGACTTTTATTCGTTTCCCTGACCCAAGCACTGCTGGCTGGTGCACAGTTAATAGAAAACTAGCTGAAAAGTCAGGCACAATGAGGAGCCACACCGGCCCTCCACACGCATGTCGATGGCACAAAGAGGGTGGATCTTGGGCCTCCGCAATGTCGAGAAGAGTTTGGAGGTGGAGCTATCTGCTTTTTGCTTCAGATATAGCTTTTCTTGCTGCTGTATTCGGAATAGCACAACAGACGAACCCCATCGATTCTACGTGAGTGGTACATGTTTGGAGCCATTCCACCAGATAGCCACTCAGCTAATAGCGTAGTAGGAAGCCAACGATTTCGCAAAGCTTGACAAATGGGATCCTCGACCCAACTGGGGGTAGAGCCGACAGCCTGGTGCCAGCGGTACTGACTGCTAATTTGCCACAGCTTCTTCTGTCTCTGTCTTACTTCATGTACAACTCTCTATATACTCAGCTCTGTATTGAGAAGGAATGGAGCTCTTTCAGCACAAGATACCGCACTCTCCGCGTTACCAGACCTCAGGGTCAACAGCGGTCGACGTATAGATTACAGCTCCCATACCGATATAGCATTCCGCTCATCTTAGTCAGTATTATCTTACACTGGCTAGTATCAAATGCCCTATATGTCTTTATTCTTGAAGGAGGTACGCGAAGGATCTTTCGACATGTGGATACGACTCCGTAATGCTTACATTGTGTGTTGTAGGTTATTTCTGGACTGGCACGGGTTCTTCGTCAGAGGCACTGCTGAACCAGAAGCTGCCTTCGTTCCGAGGATCAGGTATTAGTGGAGATGCTTACGTTGGCATCGGGTACTCGACTACTGCATTGTTGGCATTGCTTTTCGCTGCAATTCTACTCCCCATTATTCCAGTTGCCTTGGCCATGCGCAAGACAACAGGTACCATACCTCCAGGCGGTAGCAATTCAATGGTGGTGTGCGCAGCGTGTCACATACACGTACCCGACTTGGTCGCCCCACAGCAGGAAGATAGTGGTTCCGAAAACTTCTTTGAGGAAAGTAAAAGTGCAGAGGCGTATCGTCTTGAAGTATCCCGAAGTCCGATCCGTTGGGGGGTTATCAAGCTGCATACAACACTGAACGATGGCGGTATCTACTCGAAAGTTGCACCAGGACATTTGAGCTTTGGGACCAGGGACAGCGAGATTACGGAGCCGGTGACTGGCTCCTGGTATAAGTAAGACGACTTTAAGAGGTAAAACTAGGGCGAAAAGATAGCTTCGGAAATGCTGCTAGTCAGCTCGAGGTTGGACGGCAAACAATTGACGAATGCTACTTCGTTAAATTTACTCATTCTCGAGTGATGAGTATTATATCTGAACCATCCAAGTAGTGGAAGTAGTGCCGTGACCCGATTTAGCCAATTCAACAAGCAGCCAAATTTTGCTCTCGGCGCGCACTGCCAACCAACCGCATATCATTATGGACCAAAAAATAGACCAGGAGATAGCTAACAGCGCAATTAATCGATGCGTCAAAAATGTCATTTCGTAACTTCTCATGCAGCCGTTTTATTCCAGATTAAAGACCAATTTGACGCTCAAATTCCGACCTGGTGGACTGGTACCAATACGTTGACACCAGTGTCAATGGGAGTCCTTGTGTCGCAAATCATTGTCAGAAATACCTACGATGGCACTATTATTATTATTATTATTATTATTATTATTAAGTTATTACGCCCGGTGGAACCCAAGATAGCTGCTATAAACCTATGAAAATTTACGGTTCTCAGGTTTTAGCCACTACCTCATAAAGTCAATGCGCTGATATCGTCTATTTTCTGCCCTTTACCGCTTGTTCTCTTATTTAGCTGCAGTTTCTCGTGTTCAGTAATTATTCAAGCCGACTAGCTTGAGGCCTATTCCCCAAGTGTTCAGAGTCCTATTTTCGGCAGCTAAAGCGGCGTCTGCTGTGTGTAACACAATGTAACGGGCTGAGCCCGAGGTTGGCTCGGCGGCCGCTCTCGCCCCCCGTCCCGGCCTGCCAGGCCGGGACCCATCACAAGCGAGATTGCTTCTCATTACTTCTTAAACTCACGAGCTCTCCTTTTCCTTGTCCCGCTTTCTCTTTCTTCCTTAGCTTGAGACTTGTTTATACTTACCTAGCCAGTTGTCAATATACAAGCTGGGACCGTTACACACAAGGTGTTAATAAGGTAGAAGTGATAAGTTAATTCGTAGTGACTGGTTGTTGTAGTTTGTGTGGTCTGCTTGTAGTCGAGACGGCTAGTGGCGAGCGCAAAGCGGATTGCAGCCTGCACTGCCCTCAAGTCTGGGGTCCATTTTAATGGTCCTTTCCCTCCCAAGAAAAACGACATGTTTCCTTCCTGCGTTTTGGTACCTTTATACATCTGTATGTGCTCCATCTTGTGCATCAGAATAGGAAATGAGCAATCGTCTCTGCTTCGTGTCCACAGTCATACTGCCTAGAAGGTGTTGCCTTTATTCGATAGAGGGAACTGTTAAGTCTTAACTGTCAGATAAAACTGCCTCTGTTAATTGAACAAGCAGACTTGGAGTAATTGCTAGATGTCATAAAATCATAGATATCAGGAGATGAGAGGCTGGCCAACCACCTGGAATTTTATCTGAAGGCTGGTAGTTATGCTTCTGAACTCAGATAAATAACGTGAATCCCTCTGCCAAGAGAAGGACAACGAACAAGAACAATAATAAATTCATCATCAGTAATTACCTGTGCGCCACGATATTAAATTTGGCTAACTATGACTCTCATAACGTAACATTAACATGTCCGTCCTTATCTGCGCTAAAACGTTACGTTCTATCTAGGGTCTATTGTTGTACAGCTATCGCGTATGTTCACCGAGAAGGGCTGCATCCACTCTCTTAGAGTACTTACTTACATCTTCTAGCAGACTTCTTTCGGCTTTAAGCTTCTTCTTCTCGTGGTTTAAGGTGGTAGATTTCTGTAACGGTCCAAGCGAGTATATTGACAACTGGCTAGGTGACTATAAACAAGTATCCAAAGCTAAGGGGGAAAGGAAGAGCTCGCAGAGCTCTTGTAGGCTTGTGAGCTTGCTTCTGTTAATCTCGCTTGTTGCTGGGGGTTACCAGTGACAAGGCTTAAGACAAAGGCGAGAGCGCAAGCCGAGCCACCTCGGGCTTAGCCCGTTACAATTTCACCCTAGGAAATCGCTTGTCTACCGTGGCTCCTTCCTTGCTCGCCCTCCTTACCTCCCGCTTCGCTAACTGCAATACGATGGCACTATTATTCTTTGCAAATATTGCTTCCTGCTGCGCACTCTCTTTCTTCAAAATATCGGGGGAAAGGTACTTCGTGGTACATGTAACGGTCCCAGCGAGTATATTGACAACTGGCTAGGTACAGAAGCCCACGTAAGACAGATGTTGCGTTGCTCAATTGAGCCTCGGTAGCTTGGCAGAAGAAGTAGGATAAGACTGTATCGGGTTCTTTCTGCAGCTCGTCAATAATGCCGCACAAAAGCATAGTCTTGCCTTTACCAGGGTCACCCTTAATCCATAGTAGCCGGCTCTGCGGATTATTGCGAAATTGTCTGAAGTCGGTGTTTTCAAGAATCCAGAGATACGAGCCCCTAAGTAAACCGCCCTTTGTATCCTGAATGCGCTCCTTGTCCTTAATAGGATTGGTTTCATATAGGTCTTTCAAGCACTGCTTGTCTTTGTCGTCTTGATACCTCTCCTCTTGTCGCTGTGTTTGGTCCTGAATAGCTGAATAGATGCCATCGAGCTTCTTTTCTTGGGAAGCTGCAGTAGTAGCGAGATTGCTAATGTATTCCTTTATCTGCTCACAATTGTACTGCTCTGCATCATTTTTGATGGCATTCTCTGCTTCTCGGATGTCACTAAGTTGGCCAACCCAGTCATCAAGCGAAAGTAGATCCCTGCCGATAATACTAAGCTGTTTCCGGCGATAAAGACAGATGCTCTTTATCTGGTATAAGAGGAGTTTTTGGTAGAGTTTGACGATATGGCTCTCTAATTCGTCGCGTAGCTCAGCTGAGGAGTCGACAGCCTTATTTTTGTCTAATAAGAGATGCGCCAGGTTCCAGTACCAATTCACTCTCGACAGAACGTAAGATATTCCTTTGCGATTGCTAAGAGCCTCAGTGACTGGTTTCGAAATGATCTATCCGCTATTAATTAGAGCCACGTACGCATTTCGCGGAGCCCTGGAGCCTGGTATACCTCTAAGCCAATGCAAACACCAACCCATGCGACCGCAGCTTGTGGAGCAGCCTGTATGGCCTGGCCGACTATTCCTCTCAATGCTTGCACCGCCTCCATGCATTCACCGATTCCCTGCTTGATAGAGGCTTCCTTGAGTGTGCGGTTTAGTCCTGCATGGACCAGCTGTTGCATTTGTTGACACCTTGTATCAGGAGTCTTGCCTATCTCATTTTGCATATTATTCCCTGGGCAAAGTTCATTGGATAGGATCGTCTCGTACGCATCGACTGCTTTAGGCTCGCTGGCTTTAAGTTCATCGTATGCCTGGTTCCAAAGTCGCTCCTGCAGACTCGACAGCGAGGTTTGAGAAGGAGCAACGTCGGGCAGTGATGTCGCCGCCTCGGCTGCAGACTTCAGGGTAGTCACCAATGGTGGAGATGTTTGGGACTGCGTGAGTTCGCGATGAGCTAAGGCTTTCTGTGGCTGAGCAGTCTGCGGCAGGGGTTTAAATTTGGTCTTAAACTTGCTAAAGCGGGACAACATTCCTGGGTGGAAAGAGGAAGGTCTCGTTATCAACCTGTCTTTATTTGCTGAGAAGGCTCGGCCTTTGGTTAACAATGGCGATGAAACCACTTGGAGGGTAGATGTTTGGTGTTTGTAGACGAATTGCACTGTGAGTTCTGTTACAGTATAGGCGGTACGGTACTAATAGCATAATTCACTCAGACCACGGCGGTCATGATGCGTTGGTCGAAGCACCATGTGGCTGTTTCCCATCCTGGGCGGCCCCCGCTGGCTCATACACCGGATTCTACTTTGGTGATAGCCGTGCCGCCATTCGTGAACCCAAAACGGGCCTGCTTGGAGGTTTAGGCGGTTTGTGGAAATACATCTGGCCATTCTTAATTGTTGTCCAAATGTGTTGACACCTCTTGTACTATAATGGACATTGCTTGGGCCTATCCATTTGTCGCTGCATGAGAGATCATGCAGCTAATATCTACTAATCTTCTTAATAGCGTGACCGTAAGGCAAGTACCAGTTAATGGAGTCCTTTTCGGACTCCCTTTCACTCGACATTGGGCCACATTCACAGCACCATGTGGCAATTTTGTCTCTGTCGATTGCCTTGCTCCTTGAATAGAGAATGGACTCTGCTCTGGTTTACGTGACAGAGCAACTCAGGGCAAGTAAAACATGGTGGAGGGTTCGGGGTGTGGGTATGATCCAAATCTAAATTCTAGCAGTATATAGCCAACACAATAGGCAATGATACCCAGAAAACACGCATGAAAACCACTCCCAAGTGCCAGCGGTGTTTCCAGCCAGGACATGAGAGAGCAAGAGCAGCAAAAGCACATCGTCAGTGGCAAGCCATACTCCATTTAGGATAAATGAGACAATCGACTTTGATCTTGCCCACCATGTGACTTTTTTGTACTCTGCCAAAATATTGCAGGCGTTATAGAGTTACAAGGATACCCCTACAATCACAAGTGTTTGTCCAGTCAGAATGGCGCGAAGGATGCGCCCTCGAAACTATAACTCTGTAAGATGGGGAGGCAATCCTACGTGGCACCTCGGCGAATGGAGGACAGTGCTAGATATAACAGGCAGCAGAATAACGCAGCATGCGGAACTGACTTGGGCGAACAACTCTGTGGCAGCAATAGTCTTTCCATGATGGCCCATTTGTGAAAATCGCTTTCTCCCCGGTACCCTAAATAGTCCTTATTTTTGGTAGCTAGTGTCCTGTTACGTGTGCAGCCAGGCAGCAAGGGTCGCCCGTAAACAGTTGTAGCTTTGGATATAACGTAAAATAGGCACCGGCTTCTCTCTTTTATTTAATGTACCGATAATTGCGTATTATGGCTTACATCATGCTACTAAGGGTGGGTGTAGAATCAAAGTTTAGAACCAGCCTTAGTGCTACCGTCACATTAACCATATTTTCTGCCGACGCCGCCCTTGTCATACTGGATGCCAAAGGCTGACAAAGTGCCAAGCCTTTAGTTCGGAACTGCACGGGAACCCCCCACCAGCCCGCGCCCACTTTTACACGGAGATCGTCAACTATGTAAGGCTCAACTTTTACCCTCCCCAAGGCGTGGGCTAGTACATGCAAGCCTGACACTAGCGCAAAGCTGGCTTGCCGAATTCCGGCCGAATGCATCCCACTAAAAATCGCGGTTCCGACTTGCTGAAGCTTGGTAAACATTTATGGAGGCCTCTCAACGCCAGAGACGAATAAATCCGGACAGTCGGGTCATGGGAAGCCAGCGTATAGACAACTTACTAGGTCGGATTGGTTATTGCATTAGGGGTGAGAAGGACTACGAAATTATTATATTCATGGGATTGGATAAACTAAATATTGGCGGCGCTTAATAAATTTCTTCTCGCCGTCTCAGTGCCTAGGTTCGAGCGAAGCAGATGATGTGACAGGGCAATGGTAGGTCGGAACACTTCCTTCGACTTGCCCGCATGAAAGCTTGGCGTCGGGGACCTGTGGTCTCATTTAAGCAATTGCAAATAGCATATATTGACCAACTACAACTCAGAGCGAAGGGAGTCAGCCTCTTGTTTGTTGGTATCGGCTGGTTGTAGTCGATTCTACTTCACATAACCTCAAGATCACCAAATCAGGTCCTTTACTCAAAAAAAAAGGAGGTGGGCTGTTTTAAGTTCTATAACATTAAAATGCTCCGCTGTCCACTAACTTTGCTCACGTTCAGGTCAAGTTCTTACAGGTATAATGTAGCAATAAACCATGAGCTGCCGGTCTACACATATACATGAAGAATTAATGCCAGGCTTGTTAGTTGGCCCCGTCTTTTCTTAACTACCGCTTCTCGTAAAGGACTCAATGGACCAATCAAGTTCGGCAAGCCATTCAGAATCTGCCTTAAGACCAAAAAAGAAACGATTCAGATTCTCACGATTGTTATTCGCTGCCCAAAATGGCTCACCTGTCGCGGCCACTCCCACCAGGTAGTGCGCAGTTGTTCCTCCAGTCTCAGCCGACTAGGCGATACGACTTGCTCTTTTGACGGAGCAGTGCGACTTTCGGATATCTTTGCGGCTCGCGAGCAAGCAGAGTCGGGTACGCTTGCTGCAGTCCAGCGCCACAGTCGCCACATAATTGAGAACTGACGACGGCGCGGTGCGGCTCGGTTCGCACTCAAACGCTTGGCATCGTGATGTCTTTATGCGCACTCTCGCGGATTCTGGCCGATGAAGATGACAACAGCCCAGGAACTGCAGACACGACTTCGGGAGACGGAGTCCGTGGACGGGAACATTTCAGACGCAGTGTCGAGTCAAGAGCGAAGGAGGAAAAGACCACGTCATGATGATACTCGGCCGCTAGCTGTCAACGCTACGAAGCGAAAGTTGGAACGTACGGACTACACTGTGGGCTGGATCTGCGCCATAGGCACGGAGCATGTTGCCGCGCAGGCATTTCTCGACGAAGAGCACGAAGACCCAGAAGATGTACCCGGCAATGACGATAACGATTATTCCTTGGGCAGAGTTGGGAAACATAACGTTGTCATTGTTGTCCTACCAGTCGGAGAGTACGGTATAGCCGCTGCAGCAAGCGTCGCCAAAGATCTCTCACACAGCTTCCCTAACATCAGGACCGGTCTGATGGTCGGCGTTGGTGGCGGTGCGCCAAGCCGAAAGCATGACATACGTCTCGGCGACATTGTGGTCAGCGCTCCTGGTGATGGAAATGGTGGTGTGTTCCAGTACGACTTTGGCAAGACGATACATGGTGGAACCTTCCACACAACGGGCTTTCTCAACCAGCCGCCAGCTTTTCTACGGACTGCGGTGAACGGACTCAAGACGCAGTATGAGAGGAAAGGCCATCAGCTTGAACAGGCAATCAGCATTGTTCTTGAGAGAAGCCCAAGACTGCAGCAGAGGTATGAACGGCCGCCCTCTAGTACTGACAGGCTCTATCAAGCTGAAGTCGTGCATCCTCCAAACAATGAAACAAGCTGCGCGACGTGCTGCGGTATTGATCCATTAAAGCTAGTATTGCGACGTGAACGGACTAAACACGACGACAACCCAACTGTTCATTACGGCTTAATTGCCTCGGCGAACCAGGTGATGAAGGACGCCTTAATCCGGGATATCCTCATAGCAGAGAGGGATGTTCTGTGTTTTGAAATGGAATCAGCTGGGTTGATGAACCAATTTCCTTGTCTCGTAATTCGTGGCATATGCGACTACTCAGATTCACACAAAAACAAGGAGTGGCAGGGGTATGCAGCAATGGCGGCGGCTGCCTATGCGAAGGATCTTTTATGCAGAATCCCGCCAAACAGCATTAAAGCCGAGAAGAGAATTGGCGATATTCTGAGAGGTTAGTCTCCGGGAGTCTAGGAATATTATCATATATTAATACATGCAACTACAACAGGCCTCCAAGAACTTGAAGAAGCGCACCTGGGCATCTCGCAGAAGCAGCTTGAGATCCAGGAAGCCGCAGTCAAGCAGAAACAGTCCGCTGAGCGGGAACAATGTCTTCAATTGTTCCGTCTGACGGACACCAACGAGGACACCACGTACGAGTGGTACAAGGATCGCGTGGAAGACCGAGTGGAAGGTACCTGCCAGTGGTTCCTCCAGCATCACAATTTCCAGGAGTGGCTAAAGCAGGATTCTGGTCCACTCCTAGTCTCCGCGGATCCTGGCTGTGGAAAGTCGGTATTGGCTAAATACTTGGTCGATCAAAGCCTACCGCGATCGTCAACCATCTGTTACTTCTTCTTCAAAGAACAAGACCAGAACAAGGTCCGCCAGGCACTCTGCGCCCTGCTTCACCAGCTCTTCTCTCAAAAGCCGTCCCTGATTGACCATGCCGTGCCACAATTCCGCAAGGACGGGCAAGGGCTGATCAACTCTACTCAATCTCTCTGGACTATCCTTGGAAATGCCGTAAAAGATCCCCAAACTGGGCCAGTAATCTTGGTCCTAGATGCCCTGGACGAATGTGCCGCGCCAGATTTTGAGAATCTGATGCGCAATGTGAAGAGCCAATTTAGCAGCGACCAGAGCCATGGCAAGCTGAAGTATCTTCTAACAAGTCGGCCATATGAGAAGATATTGTCACAATTCCGCGACCGCGACCTGTTGTGGGATTTTCCAAATATTCGTATACCAGGAGAAGAGGAGTCGGAAGCCATCAGCAAAGAGGTCAATCACGTCATCACACACCGGGTCAATCAGCTGTCTGACAAGAAGCGCCTCTCAGATGATATCAGGAGCCATCTGAGGAAAAGACTACAGGAGACTACCCACCGCACTTATCTTTGGGTATACCTTATGTTCAACTACTTGGAGAATGAAAACTTTAAAAAGACTCGGAAGGGTGTCGAGTTCATCATTTCAACACTTCCGAGCAGTATCAATGAGGCTTATGAACAAATTCTTAACAAGTCCGAGGCTAAGGATCGCCCGATGGTCCGGAAAGCCTTAAGTATTATCTTGGCAGCGAGTCGGCCGCTAACACTGTCGGAAATGAACATTGCCGTGAATATAGACGACAAAGCGCGATCTATTTACGACGTCGACTTAGAGGACGAAGAGGACTTCAAGTCACGTCTCAGAGCTTGGTGTGGGCTGTTCGTCTCAATCTACCACGGCAGGATTTACTTCCTTCATCAAACTGCTCGTGAGTTTCTCCTCGCAGATTTGGCATCACCTACAACTATACCACTGGAGCCATGCTGGCATCGCTCAATTGCCACCCGTCACGCACACACCATTCTTACAGGGGCCTGCGTGTACTATCTGAACTTCCTTAACTGTGATTTTAGCCTTCCGATAGATCTGAATGAGGAAACCTGCAACTCCGTCAAAGGACATGCCTTCTTAGATTATTCGGCCAAAGCTTGGGGGTCTCATTTTCGCGAAGCTGGCATTACTGAGGACGATCCCATTATGCCTTCCGCTTTGAAAATTTTCGACCCGGATTCGAAGAGCTACTCGGTATGGTTTAAAATCTACTGGAAAACCACATATAGGAGAGCTACTGGGAACTTTACGGGTCTTATGTTAGCGTCGTACTATGGCCATCTCGCCGTGGTCAAGCTGCTGCTCGAGGCTGGCGCCGACGTCGAGGCCGAGGATAAGTTGGGTCGAACGTCGCTGTCATGGGCAGCCGAGAACGGGCACGAGGCTGTCGTTAGGCAGCTGCTCGAGAAGGACGCCGACGTCGAGGCCGAGGATAAGTTGGGTCGAACGTCGCTGTCATGGGCAGCCGAGAACGGGCACGAGGCTGTCGTTAGGCAGCTGCTCGAGAAGGACGCCGACGTCGAAGCCAAGGACAATTATGATCGGACGCCACTTTCATGGGCCGCCGAGAATGGAAACGAGGCCATTGTGAGGCTACTGCTCGAGGAACTCGCCGATATCGAGGCCAAGGACAACTACGGTCAGACGCCGCTGTCATGGGCCGCCGAGAATGGAAACGAGGCCATCGTGAGGCTACTGCTCGAGGAACTCGCCGATATCGAGGCCAAGGACAACTACGGTCAGACGCCCTTGTCGTGGGCCGCCAAGAAGGGGCACGAGGCCATCGTCAAACTGTTTCTCGAGAAGGACGTCGACATCGAGGCCAGGGACAACTACGGTCAGACGCCCCTGTCGTGGGCCGCCAAGAACGGGCACGAGGCTGCGGTCGGGCTGCTGCTGCAGAAGGACGCCGACATTGAGGCTAAGGACAATTACTACGGTCAGACGCCCCTGTCGTGGGCCGCCAAGAACGGGCACGAGGCTGTGGTCGGGCTGCTGCTGCAGAAGGACGCCGACATCGAGGCCAAGGACAATTACTATGGTCGGACGCCCCTGTCGTGGGCTGCCTTGAACGGGCACGAGACAGTGGTGAGGCTCCTCCTCCAGAAGGGCGCCGACGTCGAGGTTAAAAGTAACTCCGGTCAGACGCCGCTGTCATGGGCTGCCGAGAACGGAAACGAGGCCGTCGTTAGGCTGCTGCTCGAGAAGGGCGCCAATATCGAGGTCAAGGACAACTCTAGTCGGGTGTCACTATCATGGGCCGCCAAGAAGGGTCACGAGGCCGTCGTGAGGCTCCTGCTCGAGAAGGGTGCCGACGTCGAGGCCAAAGACGACTATGGTCAGACGCCGCTGTCATTGGCCGTCGAGAACTGGGACGATACCATCGTGAGGCTGCTTCAACTGAGATCTCGATAACGACGAGACCATACTGCGGCCTATCCTCAGACAGGGCTCCCAATAGTCCGGACTGTTTGGACTAATAGTCCAAAGTTTGTTTGACAACCCTGTTTTCTCTATTATGAAACTGATGAAGCTGAATGTCAGCCAGTCATATGCTGTTGTTTGTTGCTTTTAATAGATTCATCACGGTGTTGTCCAGGGCAACGATGCAAAACGTGGACTAATAGTCCAAACAGTCTGGACTATTGGGAGCCCTGTCCTCAGAAAATGGTACCTGCATAGCCCCTCACGATCAAGCCGTGTCTCCAATACCTTGGTCTTAGCTAACCAGAGAAGCTTTTCCTACCGTGGATTGTTAAGTAAAGCTCTCTTACTAGTGTTATGTCAGGCTATTTTGGCTTGGACCCGGCACCCATGGCACAGTCAGAGCAGCATATTGGATTTTTAATAACTTTGTCAGAGGTGAGTCGAAGGGGCCCAGGCTCAATTAAGGCACACTTTGACTTCAAGTATACAAAGTGCGGCGACTGAAGTAGATCATCAAAGTTGCTTTTAGAACTTCACCTTAAGTCGCTTGGGGGTCAAGGTGGACGATATGGCAACGCTCTTCTAGCTGCTTCTCAAAGAGGACATGTCGACACCGTGAAGATATTATTAGACAATAAGAGCAGATATCAATGGTCAGTGCGGAGAGTATGGCAACGCCTTCAGGCTGCGTCTCAAGAAGGACATGTCGAGATCGTGCACGAACTGCTAAACAAGCGCGGATGACACTGCTCGGTGTGGAGAATGCGGCAACACTATTCCAGCTACCTCGGTGGAAGACCAGATAAACGGATGATGCCCAACGAGGATAACGCAGATCATGGTTAAGTCACACGTAAAAAAAATATAAAATGAAAAAAATAAACAGAGGTTGGGGCTTGCATCATGTGAAAGAGCACAATGAGTGTCAGCTTAAATGCAATCCTGAGTCTTTTGCTGTTCGCAAGGCCCCAGCACCATTCGAAGCGTTGCCACTGCAAGTTACCACCATGTTGAAACTGGACTTCTATGGAGCTACTAAGCGCATGACCAACTCTCACTAAGAAAGCTAAGAAGCCGATCCTTGGCGACTTGAGCCGAATTGTCACAGAGCTGCGTATGATGCTCAACGAGCGAGTTTTGACAGCAAAGCGAACTCATAGCTCTAACAACGATAAAGAACTTGTATTTCTTATTATCCGTTTCTTCATTTGGATCGTTAAGACTTATTGGGGAGCGTCAGGACGCATTCGTCTTAGGCAACTGCAATCATAGAGTGGCCAGTGTAGCCACAGCCAAGTTCAGGTTCTCACTGCACAAATAGAAGCCGACCATGTTCTTTAATCTTTCCACCCATTTTCGTTTGGCGAACGTCCAGGATCGCTTTTCTAGTGGCTTGTATTGATACCTGTCGTCACATGGTTTCTTCGGGTCAACTGGGCGAAAGGTCAAGGGTTCTAGCATCATAAATGGGGTCATCTGAGGTGCGAACTGAGTATGTGCGCCACGATGATTTTGTAACGATGGAGCATACTCAATCGTAGAGAGGACATCATGAAGTACTTTCAAGTCTGAATGGCCCCCAACATCACAAGCGTCATGACGTCTAGTAGGGTAGACCACTTGCAGATCCGGCAGTCAACAGAATTGCCCTGCAATTGCCTAGTAGTCGGGTGGCGTACTGCTATATGCTGTAGCATGTGTAGTCAAGTGCCAAGAGGAGTAATTGCAACCTTGGAGCCACTTGGTGGGGAAGTTCGGCCAATCACTTTACCGCACCCTTATTATTAACTAAGAATAGCAACTAGACGCAAAGCTTAAAGAATAACGATAACACTATTCCTCGAACAGATAAGGTAAAGGGATCTATCAGCCACTCACGTTAAGGCGCTTTTAAGCGTGGAGACGAGAAGAAAGTACACAGAGCGTTTGTTTGATCATGTTGAGTAGTCTTATTAGGTGGAGAAGTCTGGCCAACCAGGTTACCACGTACTTTACGATAGCAACAAAGGGTTAATTAACTACAGTTAAGCTTTTGCAAACAATACCACACGGTTTCTTAAGCGGACAAGGTAGTAGGATCTGTTAGCCACTTACTTCTAGACGCTTTAAGCGTGGCAATAAGTAGCGGACGAGAAAGGAATGCATAAGGCTATTTGTTTGATAACAATAAGTGTGTTTAATTTCTTGGCTCTAATAAGACTTCGTCGCAATTTTAATTGACAACAACCATAAGGGAAAATTCTCCTTTTGGGCTGGGGCCTCGCGAGCCGCCGGTCGAGAGAAGTAGATATGCAGCTGCTGTTCCCCAACACCGCTTCATCAATGTCACTCAAACAAGCACTCGAAACTTGATACCAGAAATTATCGCACTGAAAATATGGCTAACCGACACTTCAATAATGCGCCTGCTTCCTCTTCGCCCTCTGTGAACAGCAGTGCCTTAGCCGAAGAGCCTGTAGCTGCCGTTAAGCTACAGAACCTCCCCGCTGCTTATATCCATGACAGAGGTCATGGACATTATGGACGTGGGCAAGATCTAGGTGAGGGTTGGAATTAGAATTGGCGTGAGGGTGGAAGGGCTTATAGCTCAGTTAGTTAATATGAATATGACACCAGCGGCGACAATAACAACGATAATGACTTTGTGCTTGTGCTAATGCCGCCTGATTCTAATGCGCTAGTGCAGGTTCTACTCCCCAGTAGCAACTGGCCTATGAGGAAGGGGCATTTTATTTGCGCTGAGGTTGGTGTAATTTTGGTTATCGCGCTCGTTGGTTTTAGGGTGTATAAGGGCAAGATAATAACTGGCGCTAGTAGGCCTTAATATCTGGTACATATACACGCAGGCCTTTACATGTAGCCGTTATCCTTGATGTTCTGTAAGCTTCTTAGGTGCTAAGTAGGCCTTTGGCTTCTACAGTTTGCATATTACTTTCCAGTTAAATCCCATTCACTTAAGCACTATTAGTTCTCTTAAAAGGCTTAAAAGTGCATAAGTTAGTACGTAGTTATTGCACGTTATGTGAATTAAATTGTAATATGTAGTTAGGTATTTTAACTTCACGTTTACGCAGCAAGTTTATTTGGTGTTTGCTATATACTATGGCTAGTTCTCTACAAACATCCAGAAGTTCTGTCTATAATAGTTTGTCCCAATCTAGACGCAGAAGACCGGCATCTATAAGCTTTCTGTACTTTATTAGGAGGCTTATGTATGCATGCGTGTCTATCATGCTAATCGGCAAATAAACGTAACGTTAATTTAGAACTACGTTTTAGGCTTAATTCTAGGCAACTATCGGGAAGGCTAAGAATCCTTATATATCTTATTTTGGACACAAACCAGCCCGTATCTCGCTGTTACAGTGTTACTGGGTGAAATTAGCTATCTTTGTCTAACTGCAGCTTCATTCTCGCCCATAGCGCCTAGTTTATGATTTTGGAATGGGAAGGGTTGATACTCATTCGATAATTGCTGCAACGCTGTAATGTTAAGGCGAAGGGTTACTCGGCCGTTATTTCTGTTAGGATAATACCTGGCAATGTGAACTATTGTACGAAATGTATTATTAAAAAAGTTTAATCCCGCCGAAGTCTGTAGTACTAAAATCACATGAGAAATTATATACCAAACTAGAACCATTTATCTCGTTTATACAAAATGGAAAAAGGCTTAGCATTAATAGTATCCTAGGGTGTTAAAGTATTGCGTTCGGCAAAACCGATTATGGCTTGCTTATGCCACCATGATTTAGGCTAGTCAATATGGAACTTAGGCTTGTAACTCATTCACAATCGGGAATATTATTCCTGGCTTTACTAGCAAAACTTTTAAGTCTATACTCTAGTTCCTAGGTGTGACGGGCCGAAGGGGGTCCCGTGGAAGCGATCTGAGCCTTCACTAAAGCTCCGTCACAACGTAGTCCCCCCGAACCACGACATTGCCTTCAAAATGATCGCTACTTTCCTTTAGCTTAGCTGTAAAGTACATTCGGCCCTCTCAACCTTTAGGTTGCCTGTGAGCATAGTTTTGTATCCTGGGGTGTATCCAGACTGGGATGCAAGCCTAGTCGCTTGATGTTTACCGGTGTTAGTGCCCTTCTAGCTACATACTATTCCCACGGTTTGATGCTAACGAAAGTAAACAAGGTATAAGATGCCCCAGGCTACCTATAGCTTTAGAGGAGGCAACATATCTCTTACTAGATACTTCTTCAGCTTCCCAATACACGAATTCGGGGTAGACCCCCAATATCATTAAGATAAACCAAGCTTATATCCCGCCACGAGTACGCTGGACTGCCTTCAACCGATGGAGCGAAGCAGCAAGCATACTCCAATGACTCCTAAGGCTTTATCTTGCTCCGCTGCAAAACAGACTCGAAAGTGGTTCGCAAGTATGGCCAGCCCTGAGAGCAACATAAATACGGTGGTATCAAAGGTCTTAAATGTCAGCCCGGGTGGCTTTTTAAATAACTCGAGCCTATTTACCTTATTATCCAACCGCTCTCCTAGATCTAGTCCTGAGGATGTTGAAAAAGCACGCTGGGAATATCTATTGTACCCTGACGGCCACATATCTTAACGCTGACTAAGAATTATCTGGCCTACTATGGGGCAGCTTAAACATATGTCCTGTCGCCTGTAGAGGTTATGTACGCGACACACAGCAAAGCGGTAGCCTTAACACACATGTCAGTGAGCTTTATTAAGTACTATGTCCTAACGGAACGAGCATAGCCCCTAGTTTTGCACCAGACATGTTCCTTAAGGCCTCCTGGGATTTTAATCTTTGGACTCTGAATAAAGTGGCCGCCCCGGCATCACCCTCCTCAGCGAAAGTAGTTGAAGCTCTAAAGTGGAGTCCCCCACTCGGATCTGCGTCACCTAGCAACGGCACAGATTACATCGCCTTACCCCCAGACTGTGAGTACACCTTGCACAGCAACAATATTGCGATAGGTCGTGAGACTATGGTCGGTGCCCAAATTGGTATCTGTGGCGCGCTCGATGCCGACGAGCGCCAGCGTGATGAGTCGGAACTCGGTACTACGCATGAGGTAGCGGTATAGGTTGCCGCTCTCCATCGCGGCTAGCCGTTGTAATGACCGATCCGCCGAGTGGAGCGTCTTTAGCAAGAACCCGGCGGTCGCGCATTTGGCTAATGCGATAGCAACAAAGGAGGCAATGCCCACGTAGGTGATAATGTGTTGGGTTAGGGCCTGGGATATGTGCCCGAGGATAAAGAGCGGCTCGACAATGTTCAGTTTCCTATCTACGGCCGCTGAAGCGGTGTTGTCCATTCCCGCTCGAGGTGTGATGTAGGTTCGGTGGGTCATGGGTTAAGTAGAGGGCAGTTGTGGGCTTGGTGTCAGCTTTTGGTCAAGCCGTCGAAAGTGGCAAAGTGAAATATATTACCGTGAATATATATCACATTTTTTTCAGACAAATGTAATATCACAATAGCTAAAGTGATAAAGCTCTTAAATGTTACCGTACCAGCCGTCTTCCTTCTTGATCCTGGAAAGCGAATTTAAGAGCCACTGGCCTGAGTCATGGGCCGCAAGGCAAGCTAGGCAGGGGCGGGCTTAGGCAACGGCGAGGCGTTTAAATCCACTGCACTGGGGGGAATCTAGTTTGACCAAACCGAGATAGATACTAAGGAGCAGACGCTTTCGAGGGGCGTAAGGACGCTGCTGCTCGGGTACGACGACGTCCGGTTTTACCTGGGTAGCAGTGCCAATTCAGTCTCGGGGCATGATTCAGCTGTTAAGCAGCGGGACGGGGAGCTTCTGTTGTAAGGGAAACGGCTCTGTAGAGTTGGTCAGAATTTGGCCCTGGTACGCCTCATGACTAGGCCTGTCGACCATGACAGCGATGGTTCGGAACTTCCCGCAACCCCTTGGACCAAGGGTGGTACGATGCACTTGCTTTAAGCAGCCGGCTGCAGATCTCCAGTCCTCGCGGTAGCCTTCTAACACATTACTGGAGCGGCTCCAGCTCCGGACCACGCAAAAGTTCATTGGCAGGTTCTAACGTGCCCATAGACATGCGTAAGCTGCGTAATAACTATCACCTTGTCAGGAAGGGCACGCATAAAGGATTTCAGATGACGGCGGACATGGGCAGACCAGCAATCCAGAGCCACCGTTCATATTGATGAGCCGCTGTAGGCCAAGCACCTTCTCGACCGCAGGCTGCTACATGCTTTCCCGCAGGGCCAAGCCACCAGATGGCAAAAGAGATATTGCGTCGCTGAAAGAAATTCTTTGTCAATTTAGAAGCAACATAGATCTAATAGACAATCTGATCAAGAGGATGCCAAGTACTGTACTAATGATGAGTACTCGGAACCAGTCCTGGAGCCTTACAAGAACTATGTGTGTTAGCGGCACTATAGCCCCACCTGGGAGTGCCACTAATCCCAAAGTAAACCGCCGCCAATACCACGCATTAGTTACCATGTGAGGGAACTAGATGTATAAAGGAATGACGAAAACTTAACACAGACAATTGGATATGACATGAGTTTTGAACACATCTCAATGCGGTATTAGAAGTACATGTATTACCAGCTGTCCGTTAGGTAGAACTCCTACTTTCTGAATACCAAATCCCATTACGATGCAAGCACTGCCAGGAACGACGCAGCGCCGTATCCTGCCACTTCGTTGGAACTCTTGGAAGCTCGCGATTTCCCTAAATCGAGACCAGCGCCTAGTGTATGATACGGCGATGAACCACTTTCTGAATCAGGAACCTTCTCAGTTGTTGCTCCATGTAGATGGTGCGGGTGGTACTGGCAAGTCATACCTCATTAATCTGCTCTCCGCGCACCTCCAAGCCGCGGCAGGTAGGAGAGGGACACCTGTTTGGCGTGCCGCGCCCACTGGCGTCGCGGGAAACCAAATACCGGGCACTACCTTGCACTCTCTGTTGCACCTCCCAATTAATAAGGCCTTCATGCCCCTCTCGGCCATTGATAATGCCCAGCTCCAGAAGAAGCTTAAGGATATCAAGTACCTGATCATCAATGAGAGGAGCATGCTGGGGCTGCGTCAGCTATCATGGATCGATGACCGTCTCCGCGACGTATTCCAGAATAGGAATGAGGACTTCTTTGGTGGTCTAAATATCCTTCTGATTGGCGATTTCTTTCAACTTCACCCTGTGCTACTGAAGCCGCTCTATTACGATAAAGACATACAGGGCGTAGAGATCAAGGGCAGGAACGTATATAGGCGATTCGATAAAACTGTATTCTTGAAGGTTGTCCAGCGGTAGCGCGGCGACGATTAGGAGGCGTTTCGCTCGGCTCTCGGAGAATTGCGGCTGCTCTAGCTATCTATTGAGTCCTGGAAGCTCCTTTCCAACCGCGTACAGACAAAGCTAGACGATTAAGAGGTGGCGAGATCTTCTATTCAATGACTTCCTACAATCTAAATAAGTTTATACTTTCAATAATCTGAACAAGGTTAAACTATCATTACGTATTTCTCCAACCTTGTTATCTGCTTCCTCTCAGCTACCCCCGTAGCAGGTGAATGCAAGCCATATCCGCCATCTATGGTTGAGTACTCGTACGGATTTGAGCAACCAAAGCCCGGAGAGGTTAAATGAAGGCGACTGTCCTTCGGTACGTAATTTGTTAGAGGCACGGAGAGTTGCCTTGAACCACCACAGGTCAACTGTATTAGAATGGGAATTGCTACCCGGGCCTGACGTTTTGGCTACACGGGCCTGATTCTTACACGGGCCTGATTTTTATCACTTCTAATTGGCCGCACTGTTTCATGTTAACGCACCAAGGATTCTGCCGCCTCCACCCAAAGTACCTACCTTAACTGCTCTCACCAGCAGAGCGTCTCCCTACAAGCTGACAGATAATTCTGACGGACAGTCGCAAGATTGCATTGGATTAAGTTTTATTATGCTAAAGACTACAACTGTATTAATTAAGAGCTATCTAAGAAGCATAAATCAAGTGAGGCAAATGCTTTGTCTATTTTTATTTTGCTTTTTAACCTTATAATAGCGCGTCGCGGCATTGTGTGATTAACTATTCCTTGTCTTAAAATAGTATTAGATATGCTTTATTGTTATAGCCTTACCAAGCAGCAAAGCTGCCCACAGGATAAGTAGCCAATTTATTCCGCTTTCTCCGTGTGCTCTTTAATGTCTCTTACTTAATACAATTATGCTTTCCGTACATGTGAACCTAACTAGATATTAACAAGCGCTATCCTTTGGACTTTGTCTCTAAGCCGTACAAGAACGAGAACGCTATCAAAATACCTATGTCTACATTAAAGCAGTCTACTAGTGTAAAACTTAGCGGACAGTAAAGTGCTAGTCTAAGTGACCTAGCGCACCAAGAAGGACAGCGCTATTGTGAGCAACAGGCAAGATATAGCCTACCAGTTAATAGCCGACTACAGTTAACAAGTAGTTCTATAAGTATCAGTCAGCTATACAGAGTTAGGGATAACCACGCTATTAATAACCTGTTTGCTTCTTTTTCGCAAACCTTTTCGAGAGTCCTATGTCCTTATTACTCACAAGATCTCCGTTTAGCTCTATGGGAGCTTCGCTCTAATTATGAGATCTATCTCCAAAATGACTTTTTCTGTGAGGGAAGTTAAAGCCAGTAAGTCAGAGCGCTAATACCGGGCCTAGAGCTTAACCTATTTGCCTCTGAATCTCCTAAATTATCTCTATTAGCACAGCAGTCTTAATTAAGGATAAGAACCAAGTTCCAATCCGCACTAAGTATAGTACGGGAGGTTATTAGCAAAGGTCAAAGGTTAACCATAGATCTCGCTCGATCATACAAACGGGTACGGAATTAGAGAGAAAGATAGGGATAGTCACCCTTAAGTTCAAATGCATATGAGTCTTCTCTGCTATACTTACCACCACGCAGTTCATCTATAAGACCACCTTAAACATCACTGCTACCTAAGAGTATCCATATGCTGCCAAGTCAACTGTCTCTATCCCTCGCTCTAGAGCTAATCCCAAACCTAATAATCCCAGTCAGCCTAGCCCCATCGGCCGAAGCTCTATTTAGCATGGTAAATGCCTTTGCAAAGGAGAACGGGTTTGGGATTATAAGACGGAATCGATATTCTTATAAGGGACGGGTGATTAGATATTCCTTTTAATGTGACCGCTTTGGGCAACCTCGGCCGTTAGAAAGCTCTAGTCTTAGAAAACAAAAGTCTTGCAAATGTGGATGTCATTGGAAAATAACTGCTAAATTGTTGGAGGAAGGCAAGTGGTTTCTTCGATAATATAAGGATCTAAAATATCGCTAGCATAACTATAAATAGAGTATTACCCTATCTGCACATGTTTTGCATTAACGGCTTACGGCGCCCGTTAAGGCAATAATTAAGTTAGCAAGCTGCCAAGCAGGCATTTAAGCTAATAATGTAGCTGCTATCGTTAAAGAGCAATTCCCCGATTGCACACTCCTGCGGAAGGATATCTATAATGCCCGCTTGCTTATTAATCGAGAGAAGCTTAATAGCTATGCGCCTATATTAGCGTTAATTAAACTATTTGATAAGAAGAAGATCCTGTATATAGTAAAATAGGCCGATAACAACCCAGATAGACTGCTTGGTTTGGTCTGGACCTTTCCTTACTGTTTACAGATGTAGAACCGCTTCCCTGAAGTGATTAGCTTTAACAATACATATAATACTAATCGCTTTAAGCTTCCTTTATTTTAGGCTACTAGCCAAACCTGTCTCGGAATAGTGTTTAATGCTGTATTTGGCTTAATAGATAACGAGAGGAGAGAAGGATTTTAATTCCTAGCGGAGAGCATTTGCAAACTTATCACAAAACACTCGATATGGACACCTAATATTATCATCACAGACTTTAATAAGGCTATAAAGGCTGCTCTTAATAATTAGTTCCCAAACGTATAGCAGCAGATTTGCATTTATTATATCCTTTTAAACGTCTTGCTTAAGTTGAAGACTAAATGGAGTGGCTAGTGTGAGGATAGTACTAGCCCTAGCGCTAGTGAAAATAAAGGTTATCCCTCTCAGACAAAGTCTGGGCTAAGCGATGCGGACAAATATCTAATTAAAGACTTGTTAGCTAGCAAGACGATTCCTTATACCTACTAAGGTGTTGTTTTAATGTGGAAAAGGGTTCTCTATGCTAAGACAGAGGAGGCGTATAAATAAGCCTGGAAAGATCTTTGTAAAGAATTCGATGATCAAAGGGCGATTCTATAATACCTCTATTTGACCTATCTGCCTGTTAGTGCCTAATAGGCACGCTGTTTTATCCGTCGCTATTGTAACTTTGGCATCCGAGTTACATCCGGCACAAAATCAAGCAACAATAATGTCAAAAGCTATCTCTTAAACGGTATGAGCTACCTCTACTAACTTATTAAGGCAATATAGGATATAATATATGACTAAGAACGTGCCTTTAAGGATGCATGTGGACAGGATGATGTCCTAACTGCTCGTTAATATCTAGGCTCTATTGGAAACTATCTTAGTGAACTACAAACAACTATGTTATCCAAGAGACTTAGATTAATTAACAAGCAATACTGTATTGCACGCAAGTTTCTGCCGACGGGCAAAAACCCCTTTCCCAATTCTATTAGCCCTTACGATAACGACTATACTGTTTCTGTCGAGCTTAGGATCCCATGCTATCACAAAGTCTATGCAAAGATAGATTCTGTATCTCCTTTTACTAAATGGGAGGTTTATCCGCGCTGGCGCCTACGGGAATCAGTATCTAAAGATCCATACAGACGAATCCTTGATCCAAAGGTTGCCACTATACTACGTGGAAGGCTAAAGAATACTGCGCAGGCTATTCTAGTAAGCTTAGCTATAACACCAAGTAGCTAATATGTTGGTCAATTAAGCGGGCGGAAGCGAGGTTAGCCCCTGGGGAGTCTTAATAAGTTAACTCTTGCTAAGAGAGTGCAAAGAGCAGCCCAAGAAACCGTCGTACAAACGGGTAGCCAAATTTACACCTTAACCTAGAAACAGAGAAGTAGACCTTCTAAAGTTCTTAGATCTAGAAAGATAACAGGTATGCGCTATAGTGGTCGCAAGACGCAAGCAAATATTCGTAGGATAAGGAGCTAGTAGGAACTAGCTAATAGTGACAAGGAAAACACAGATTGTATTGTTGTGAAGCAATAAAACAGAACTTTTAGCTAGTTAGTCTTATAGTTATCCTGCCATTTTTACTGCTGTTACGGCAGGTACTAACTACTACTAGAAGATTGTTATGGGTAACTACCTACTCTTAATACCACCCAGGTTCTTAGTGGCATACCAATTATGCCAGCGATCGGAAAGGTGATTTTGGGGACTATTAGGGAAGCTCCTTATACCGCCTTTGCCAGGAAGTACCTGTGGGTTAAGAAAATATGGGCAAATTAGAAGTGATAAAAATCAGGCCTGTGTAAGAATTAGGCCCGTGTAGCCAAAACGTCAGGCCCGGGTAGCAATTCCCAAAAAAAAACCAAAAAAAAAAAAAAAAAACGCCCTTAAAACTAGAGCTTGATTAATCATAATCGCTAGTTATATTTTTCTCACATGCTTCTATAGGAATCCGACAAGTCACCGTGCCAGGCCTTGTTGCTATACCACATCTCTGAGCCTTCACCTTTAGCACTGAGTCATTTGTTTAGTAAGCTCCTTGTTGTAACTACTGTTCTACTTCACTCTGCTTGCAGAGTTTGTACATTGGAATTGAGCTTCTATGACCGGTGTAGCCAAAAGTAGCCACAACGATACAAATATGTGGGTGTGTGGACAGACCACGGCAAGTTTCTGCTTATAAATGTGCGGGTAACCGGAAGAGACTGCCCGTTCGCATTGAGCTTACGAGGCCATTCCATCGCAAAAACCCTTGACACAGAACCACATCTACTATCATAATTTGAGTTAGGTTCCCATGCTGGTAAAAATATCTGTTACCTTGTACTTCGCCGGCAAGCGGTATTCTTCAATCAGATTGATGACACTCCGTACACCGCATGACTAGGGCCGTATCTGGCGTAGGAATACTATGCAGTAAAGGGACCATAAAGCAGTTCCCTAAGAAAGAAAACACTACCGGTACCGGTACCGGTACCCTTGCAAACGAAGGTGTTTTATTTGTGCCAAATTCCTTGGGTACACAAGCAAGTCATATGACAGTTACCATCGAGCCCCTGACTCTTGCCCCTTAATTGCCGTATAACGTGCTGAAAATCTTGAATAATGGCTACCGACGAAAAATTACCAACACTGTCATGGCATGACTTTCTACGCCGAGTCGCCGAACTCAAAGGCAGCATCGAAAGTCTGAGTTTTGATGTGAATACTTCTCAGAGGCAAATACGCCAAATTTCCATCGAGAATGGCATCAGAGCTTTGGAGAAAGATCTCAAAGGAAGCTCTAACAATATCAAGATGAAACAGGGCCAGTTGCGACTCCTCAGGACGCTTCTAAGGAGCGAAAAAGAGAGGTATATACGTGTAGAACGGAAGAAGTGCAATGACGATCTTGCCCAACGCATCCAATCTGCCAATCCCGGCGTAGCGACTGAGCAGGTTCAGCAAGTTCTTTGGGATCCCAATTGCGACCCTGCCAGTAAACTACTAAAGAATGTCCGCGGACGTCACAACGAATTATCGGACATAGATCAAACGATTGAAGGGCTACTGCCTCTTTATCAAGAGACCTTGGATCTAGTATCGCAGCAAGAACAGACGACGGAACAAATAGAGAATATCACCGAGAAGGTTGTCCAGGATAATGAAAAGAGCCTCGAGGCGCTGGATGACGGGGTCCATAGCGCCTCACGTGCACCCAGGAATAAGTACTGGTGTCTTCTCATTCTCATTATCATCATTATTGCGATTACAGGAGGCATTGGACTTGGACTTTGTATGAACGGCAAGTGTGGTGGTAATAGATAAACCCAGCTTAATTATCTGGATTCAACAGAACTCATTGACAATTTGACCCCCAAATCGAGCTCTGATGAGTGATGCAAGCTATGTTTGCGTATGTCTGCAGCATCAAGTTATTACGGAGAATCAAACTACCAGTCCAGAATGGCTCACCTTTCTCTCCATGATTGGCCGCTCGATGAGAAGTTTTCTATGTGGCCTGTTTTCAGGATATGACGCCACGGCAATAAGTTGCTACTAAAAGGAACGGTTATAGCGGGGGTACGCTTCCAGTTTAGAACTACGCATGTCTACAGACAGGCAGGCTTAATCGTGGAGATACGTCCATCATAGCGCAGTGCAAGGCTACCCCTGCTATCATCGTTCTGTGGTTTTATGTACCTCGCGACAAATACTGTAGTTCGCGTTCTATTTAGTGTAGTTCCTTCTGTAGGCAAAAATAACAAAGTGGTAGATTCTTGCTCAGCTAAGTAAACGTATACATACATACATACCAGATACAAACGACTGTGGTGAAGTCCTGTGTGCTGTTCCGAAGCGCTTTGTCGGCAATCACGTCACTTGCCAGCAGCCACTTTACGCCCTCTAATGCCTGTCGATAGTGTAAGCGGGTCTGGGCCATGAACAACTGAAGCACAAATTGAAACGAAGTTTAAAGGCGCAACTTATTCAAGTAGATTTCCATACTTGACAATTTCTATTAAAACTGACTTGTAGATTATCAGCAAACCGTGCCAATAATAGGTATATGGTTGGTGTGAAGCGCTAGTGGGAGGCATATATCTCTGAAATGGGTTCTATCACCGACCAGGGGCGGAAGTTGCTCATAGCTCAATCGATCTGCATTGGACTGGTCGGTATCATTGCGATACTCAGAGTCATGTCCAGGTGCTACACCATGCACAGAGACAGGCTGCGTTACAGAGATCTGCACTGGCGCGAAGATGCGTTCATGGGTGCGGCGGTGGTAAGCAAATCTTGCACTGTAGTCTTTCGGTTTGTGAACTAACATTGAAAGTTGCTCTATATCGCACTTAGCTACTTTGCACTGGATGGAATTCTCGCAGGCGGGATTGGCAAGCACATGTCAACCATAACTTTGGATGAATTGCGTATTTCCTTTCGCTCTTGGCTTATATGTGAGCTCATCTATGGCCCCCTTTGCGCGTTGATACGAACGTCAGTTGCTCTACTTTTATTCCGCCTGCAGCTGTCCAGCTGGGAAAAGAGAACACTATGTATTTGTCTCGGCATTGTATATGCTTTTACAGTTATATATTTCTTGATCACGTTACTACAATGCAACCCACCGTCATATTTCTGGAAACAATTCGATGGATCTGGAATGTCAGGGTCATGTCACGATCCACATCGCCTCCCTATAGCGGCTTATTGTCACAGCGCAATTGCAGCCCTTAGCGACTGGTTTATCACCACCCTTTATATTTGGAAGCTGACACGAAACAGAGCAGGTGTTAAAGTTGGCAATGGAATGGGACTGGATAAGACGAGAATAGCAATCATAGTTCTTGGTAGTTTCGGCATCTTGTACGTTTCGGTTCTATCGCTTACATGGCACTTGACTGACTAATTAGGGCCGGCGCCGCGATGATAATTCGAGTGCCTTACATTCGAGATGAGGACATATCACCGGACTTTTTATACCAGACAGTGTACGTGTATCTACTTCAAATATATTCTTGTTTCAGTCTGACCAACGAAAACCAGCGACGTAGCCATGTGGTCTATAATAGAACCTTGCGTAGGCATTGTTGCAGGAAGCCTCCCCTCTATACGGCCGCTCTTCATGCTCTGTCTCGGTAGGGCAAAGTCAGAGTCAAAGATAACCTCCGCGTCAAACGAATCTACTAGAAAGGCAAGTCAAACAAGGACCGCGAGAACTAATTCGGAGAGTATACTGCCAGTGGATCCATCCCCTCCTCCCGTGGAGCGTTTTTGGCCACCACACAACATGCGCTGGAATGCGAGTGGGGGTGCGAAAAAAGCTGCCGTACCAAAGGAGAGAGGACCCCAGCGGAGTGGAATTTGGACTCAGACAACTGTAGAGCTATCTGAGTTGAACCGTGCGACGGTAAAACCTTCAGAACGAGGTTCTGTCGTATGGATCGAGGCAGAAAGATGACAAGGAGTTGCCACCAATTTATACAGATTGAGAAGCTACAAGAGAAGGATAAGGCTACACTCATGTCAAGATTGCCATCTTATTTACACTGGTACTCTCTAAATACGATATGCTAGAAAGCTTACGGACTGAAGAACTTCCAACCAGTGAATACCTAGAACATAATTTCAAGAGCTGCGGGTTGTGGGGTTCTCGTCATAGACAGCACGAGTCAGGCTCTGGATACATCTCCAAAAGTCGTTTTTTTTTGACCTCGGGGTTTTTATCCCCGTATATAGCAACACCTAACTGGATAGCAAGACGTGCATATCGAATTGTTGCTAATCATTTTCCAGCTATGCAGAATGTTCGTGCCATGAACATGTAGATGTCAGTCAAGTCATCACAGAGTATCTCTTGCTCGTAAAGGCTACCAGAAACATCACCTGCACATCCCGCTGACGGGTATCAGAGTTAGACTGTGAGCGCCTCTGAGCTGATGCTATGCTAGATGGTGTTTTGTTTACGCTGCAATGGAGCCGCGTCTTAGGATGGGCCCCATGGTTTGTAGGTTAGTCACTAGCCTAGCACGTCCTGTGCCCCGTTCTAGGGGACCTGAGCGGCCATGGCCGCCGGACGAAAAATACACATTACATTAGTTACATTACATTAGCTTTTTTAAAAACGATGATGAACTAACTACAGCTAATCGTTTAGAAGTTTTCTCTTTCGTTCAATCTCATAGTTTGCAGCCTAAAATGGATTATTCATCTGCACAGAAACATCTTCCCAACTGACAAGGAGAACAACAATGCTACACCATCGCGTGTCTAAACGGCCGGTTCCTTGTTGGAAAATGAACGTCTTACAGTACGTTTACTAGCACACCACAGCCACTATCAACCTGGCTTTTGTAGGAAACGTTGGGGGTGCTCCGCGATTAGTGGAGTGTGGCTGTACCTAAACCAATAACAAGGTGGTTGGTACGTAACTGTGAGACGCGCTGCTTTGTTGACAAACCCGCCAGCTTCAACGGAAGCGAATCCTGACTCAACCTAATGGACGAAATCGAAGAGTTGCGCCGTTTGCTTCGGGAGGAACAGCGTCTACGTGAAGAAGAACGACGCCGACGCGAAGAAGAACGGAAACAAGAACAACGCAGATTCGAAGAAGAACAATTCCGACGTGAAGAAGAACAACGTCGTCGCGAAGAAGAACAACGCCGTCGCGAAGAAGAACAACGCCGTCGCGAAGAAGAACAACGCCGTCGCGAAGAAGAACAACGCCGTCGCGAAGAAGCTGAGAGATTGGCAAAGGCGTCACTACCGCTGACTCTCCAGCAGTATCTTGAGGCCTGCCACTCGCTTGATCTTGCTGTCGACGTCGTAACAGACCGATCGCTGACAACACAAGGCGACACAACCAACCCAACTGGCAGGATCTTCCCTCGTCGTATCATCCCATGGGAGAATTTCCCAGCCAAGCAACAAAAGATCTGGGAAAAACTCTCTATCAGCCCCGAATTCGCTTCTCAAACGGTGTTTCCATCTCAACATCAATTATCATACGTCAAGTCTATACTCCAACCAATAAGCAGTGAAATTGGTCTGCGGAACTTCGAGCGTGATGTGGTCGAAAATGCTGTTCAGAAGATGGTTGACGAGACCTACAAGGATCCCATCTTGCGAAACGGCCTTGGCCTTAAGGGAACCGTGACCTTTGAGAGTCACACGAACCTCGGGGAGCATAGTGACTCGACTCTTCAATCTATGGAACGCATGTCAATCAGTGGAAGCGACTCTCGTGCCCTCGCGTCAGCGTCGACGACGAGGACACGAGGCCAAAAGCCACGACGAAAGGCGAAGGGGAAGGGCAACAGGGCGGACCAGTTTTGCATATACAGGACATCGGAAGGCAAAAATGTGCCCACGATCGCTATTGAATACAAGGCACCACACAAGCTGAGCGTTGACGAGATTGTCACTGGGCTTGATTCAGAGATCCGGCCGGAACGTGATGTGATCAACAAGGATGGCCAGGGCTTCACCTTTAATGCTAGAGCGCTCACCGCTGCGGTCGTCACGCAACTCTTCTCCTACATGATAGGCAAAGGCATACGATATGGCTATTTCTGCACCGGGCAGGCTTTCGGTTTTCTAAATATCCCGGATGATCCAAGCACGGTGTACTGCGCCGTGTGCGTGCCAAAACTGGATGTTATGGATGACGATGAGAACAGGCTCCATCGCACAGCTGCCGCCCAGGTATTCGCTTTCCTTGTTCAAGCTCTGCTGGCCACCCCACCTGCAGAATCATGGCACGACGATGCTGAGAAGCTTGGTCGGTGGGACGTCGAATACGAAGATATATTAAGCAAGATTCCACCGTCAGAACGAAAAGACAAGGAACCTCGTGCATCGCCTTACAAGCCTCAACGTTGGAAAGGATTTACTCGGTCACCCATTCGAACCCGCTCCAGCTGTCAGCCGCCGGTGACACGGCCAGCGCGCTCAGAAGATCAGGATGATTATGATCCTCCTTCCCCCACGCCAAACCTATCCGGTATGGGCAAGAAACAAGTGCAGTCAGCCAAAACAGACAGCAGCGGTGGGGGGGAAAGTGGCCAGCGAACACAGCGCCAAAGCCGGCAGCAGCAGCAGCGGCAGCGAGGTGAAACCCAGCCTCATATCGAAGACCGTCTATATTGCACTCACCGATGTCTTCTTGGATTAGCACATGGAGGGCCCTTAGATGAGGATTGTCCCAATGTGCATTATCACGGCAGGGTTCATATTCCTCAGGCTAAGTTCCTTCGGCTCATACGCGCCCAGCTGGCAAGAGACCGTGGCCCTGATGCAGATTGTATTTCGCTCTACCTATCAGGATCGCGGGGGGCCCTATTTAAGGTGCGACTGTCGTCCTACGGCTACACATTTGTGGCAAAAGGCATGGAAAGTTTCGATCATAAGTTTCTAGCTCACGAAAGCCAAGTTTATTGCAGACTTCACCCCATTCAGGGCAAGTACGTGCCAGTATGTCTTGGTATCGTCGAATTAATACGCCCATACCATTATGACGGTGGAGTCTACACCAGCTTCCTATTTCTTAGTTGGGCTGGACAATCTCTCACTCGATGTATTAACCCAGCTAACAAGTTAAGTCTCGTTAATGGAGTCACAACGGCATTGAAGGAACTTCATAGATTAGGAGTTCTCCACTGTGATGCCGAACCTCGTAACATGTTATTCGATCCAAAACTTGGCAGCATAATGCTGGTGGATTTCGAACGATCGGAGTTTCGTGATCGTCATCCGCTTGCATCCGTGAGTTCGAATACTGAAGGTCGAAAGAGGAAACATGGGGTAAATCGCAAACAATCTGAGGATGACTGGGCGAAAGAGCTACGATCAGCTGCAAATTTGGTGCTTTGGCGGCCCACTGCACACGATATTCACCTCCGGTAGTTCTGGCCTGAAGACTTTGGCTGCCTCTGGAAGGGACAGAAAGATAACGTCACCATATACATATACTCCACATTATATCCTCGCGACGCCGAATTACTTTCCTCAATCCATAACATTTGAAATACAGACGGGACAGGGGTGGATGGTCGAGGCAGACTCCTTGCGGTCAGAAGCTTTGAAGGAGTTGCTTAACTTATATGCACTTGATAATAAACTCCGACCAGGAATTCATCACTTCTCTCCTGCCAAACTAATGAGGACTGTGGCACTGAGAAGCCAGACCGCTCGTGGAGATCAATACTGCCCATATCCTACTTGCAATGCTGGATCGCCCGATAGAACCGTCCTTAAACGACACTATCAGACACGTAATTCCTCGAATCTCTGGTGAATATCCTCATAGTCCGAAAATGGCTCTGTTCAAGCCGCCTTCCAGACGTAAGTCACATCCGACCGCGTGGACGGGTTCATCCATTTTCTACCTCGGAAATGAAGATCAAATGGTTCAGCCCATATCTGTTGTGAAAATTGGTGTTACTGCATACAACTTTCAAGTATGTCGTGTCATCAACGTCGCCGTCATCTCATTCCACGTATACGGTTCGGACTCAGTCAACCTTGTCAGCCAGCTGCAGTCTTTTGCAGCGAGACAAAGAGGGTACAAATACATTATGTTCCGTCTAAGCAACATCCTCGCTAAGCCATTTGACCTGGCTACGCTATCTGTCTCAATTGTAAGTAACAGCGGTAATATTGTTTGTTTTGAGCGGTACTAACATGAGAAAGCTTTGCTGGGTCGTCACTGCGGTATCCTGCATACTTTGTCAAATACAGGCTGACACGGTGAATCTGTTTCCCTCATTCGCATGGTGGTCGATCGTTTACAGTTTTTTCCTGATCGCCGGAATTTTTTATTTGACAGGAAGTGATGGGCTTGCGAGATATCAAGTCGCGATTGCTGGGTATCTCGGGGCAGGAATAGTGCTGGTCACATCTTCCGTGAATTCGTTAGCATATTCACCTAGTGGTGCTAGAGTCGCTGCCACTGTAGGATTCATAGTGCTTTCTATGGTCATGGCTCGTATCATCTCCCTGCTCCCTCGCTGACTTTCCACTAATATTTGATAGATTATATGGCTACTATACTTTGGTTCGGAGCAGTCTTCCAAACCGCGACAGCTTGTAGACTCTCTCTCTGACATATCTTCTTCAATAAGAACTGAGAAGAGGGCAGAACCGTTGCCAAGCTCTCCGAAAACCCATCAAGAATGGCCGTACACGGCGACAGCCTTATACTCTTACGATGGCAACCCCAAGGACCCAAAAGAGATCTCATTTACTAGAGGAGAGATTTTGGATGTATCTAATATTTGCGGGGCGTGGTGGCCAGTGAAGAAAACTTCAGGAGAGGAAGGCATCGCACCAAGTAGTTATCTCGTGCTGAGATAGACGTAAATTATCTTGGCATTATTGCTTAACTGCCAAGTGTGATGAGTCATGCTGTAAGGTTTTGTACTTTAGAGAGCAATACATATGTACCGGTGGAAAGTCCGAAAGGGCAATATACGCCTGTGGCACATATACATTGTCTCGATCAGGCCTATGAGTCCTTGTCATCCAGTTCCTGCTCTTTACAGTTTGTTCTATTGCTTCGCTACGGTTTCTCGTACTCTATCATTCTTCACACCATTACGTATACTGTACATACAACTCTTTCCTTTAGAAAAATAACTTTGTTTGATTCGTCAGTAGCGCTAGGTGCTCTATTCGGCTGTGTGTGGCCACAACTTGCTCCATGATATGTATATAGTGTGGCCTGGACCTGTTGCTTTTGAGGGGGCATCCAGCTTTCAGCTAGGGCCAATACAATACTGATACGATACTACGTGCGTTAGTACTGCTTCTGACTCCGCTAGTTGCGGGATGCACCCTCAGCCCTCAGTTTGGAGTATGGATGGTCAAGAATTGTGACACAATGTGGAAAGCCGCCATCGCTCTTGGTATAAACACCACTGATATTCAGAAACTAAATCCTACCAAAACAATGGATTGGTATATTACATCAGGGCTAGAGTATACAGTTCCATATAATGCGATGGTCAAACCGCCTGCTACATGGGTTACGACGGACAGCTGTGTCCCGAAGCTACTATTGCGCAACACAGCCTGTGGTCAACGCAGCGAATACGGCAGTGTGCCATCGTCGTATGCAACTAAGCCTTGTGAGGCAGAAACAAAGACTGTAACAAGTCTTCCGATTGCAGCGACCTCAACAATTACGAAGACCATCACGATCCCAAGGAACTTGAGCTTCAGCACCACAGCAGCTGTAACACTCTCAGCATCGACATCTCCAATATGCTATGCCAGGCCGGATAGAATAGCAAAAGAAAAAATGGAAGTATTGACATACTCACGCTGGGCTTGTAAAAAATTGGCTGAAGATTCACCCATACTGCAAAGTAGTAATGACAGTATTGCAGTTTCCCTCAGGGTATCGTCCTCTAATTTTCACTATTTCGCAGTGCGTTGGCTAGATACCTCGTTTGGTCCACATCGAATAAGTCCAAATTGCACTGACCTCATATTTGGAGTCTGGGAACGTTGTGAGTAGTTTTCACGAAGCTTCCAGTTGACTTATTTACTCACTACTTTTGTATAGGCAATGGTGGAGGAGAACAAATATTCCAGGGCTTGCTTTACGTATATCAACCACTCCAAGCCGAGCACACAATAGCTTGCACCGGCCGCACCAATATATCTTGTACTATGAGTTGAGCTACGTGTTATTCATTCATTCATCCTCTATTGCGCCGGTGAAGGAAGTCGCCAAAGGTCAACTTTAGACCTAAAGCACATGTACAATCTGTGCCTAGCCTTTGTTCATTGAAGGTCACGAGTTCTGGTCGTCCAGTTTCTGCACTATACAAGTTGGGGTATATTCTGGCTGTTCTTAATTGATAAAGACCGTCTCAAACTTAAGTTGGTAATTTACAAGCTAGACATTTCAGTTAAGATATTAATCGAGACGCCCTCTTTGGCAAACCATTGCGGCGCTACATTTTTCATCCATCCGTCTCTTCATTGTCTTCATATGCAAGTATTTAGTAGCCCATACAGAGAGGGAACGACCGAATACATACCATAGCAATCCAGCCAACACGTCGAAAATGACAAATATGCAGAATAAAGGGACCTCTGTTACAAATAATCTGCCCGAATATTCAGATTGGAGCCACAAGAAGCTTCCAGAGGCTCCTACTCCGACCTTAGTGGAGACATCGTCAGACAGCGTACCACTGCATCCAGGCTTTAGACCTGGCGCTAGAGATGTTGTGTTTTGCCACGTAACCAACCCGTCACTCTATATTAATAGGCTTAAGTAAACTTGGAAGCGGTATAAGGGGCAATTTCGAAAACACGGAATTTTTGAAGTTACCAATTTAGGGTATTTTGGTAGATCAATAGCAGACAACGCATGCAGCACATATTATATGGAGAAGACATTTATTGATGCATCCTCTAATAAGTTATGAGCACCATAAAAGTTTGCTCACACATCTAACGAGAAACATATTAATACACTATAGACATCCGTTGAAAGTAAAGGGCAGCGTCATTGTCATCACCCTTCGAAAGCTTTTTGGATTTCCCCCCTTGACTCCTCAGCGCTGTTCGGTACAAGTCTTCAACCTCTTTAAATTTGCCTTGCTCTTGATAAATTGCCCCAAGTTTAAGCACTACTGCCATTGTTGTCAAGTGCTTGTGGCCAGCCAAGGTTTGGAAACCCTCAAGTGCTTTTTCGCAGTGTTTCTCCGCTTCTTCTAGCCTTCCGCGAGCTTGAAGTGCATTTCCCATATTGTACGTCACGATAAGATATAGAAGCTCATCCCGCTCCTCCTTCTTGTTTAGGCGCTCGCTTGCCCAATCGTACTCTTCATCGGCTTTGTCATAATCGCCTTGAAGGACGTGGACAGTGCCCAGTGCGTTCAGAACCAGGGGAAGCAGATTATGGTTAGTCTGTTGGTATCCGTCAAATGCTCTTTGAAGCATCTGTTCAGACTCTTTGAATTGGCCCTGGTCTCTATGTATAATTCCCATGTCCAGGACCACAGCAAGGGTTCCTTCATGACATTTACCAAGAGTCGTCTCAGAGCCGTTTAAAGCTTTCGCGCATACCCTTTGAGCCTCTCCTAAGTTGCGTTCTCTCATGTAAATCGCGGTGAGCTGTTTTGCTGTCTCTATAGTCCTTTTATTAGCAATGCCATGCGTTTTCTCGAGGCCCGAAAGCCCCCAGTTCAGCATCCTAGCTGCATCCTTTAGCTTTCCTTGGTCCTTGTAAACAGCCCCAAGGTTAAGCACTGCGGTCGTAGTCGACAAATGGTCACTTCCAACGACCTTGACGTAACCCTGAATGGCGTGTCTATATACTTCAACGGCCTGTTTGAGCTTACGCTGTTTAGCGTAGACAACCCCAAGCTCATTGAGGATGCATAGCACAGAGAGTGTTGGATTCTTGGTGCCGGCCGTGATACCCGCCAGGGACTGTACATAGACCTCTTCAGCCTCCCGCAGTTGGCTGTTTTTTCGCAGAAACGACCCAAACTCGAAAACCATGGATAGGGTAGTGAAATGCTGGCGCCCAAACGTCTTCTCCAAGCCGCTGACTGCCTGCTGGTAGATCCCCTTTGCCTTGTCGAATTTGCCCTGTTCGCAAAAGAGATCCACCAGGTCGCGCACTATAGTTATGGCTGACTCGCCATCCTGTCGCAGCGCGGGTATGAAATCATCCATTCTCCCACCGAGAACTTCTTCGGCCTCATCAAATCTTCCCTGGGCCCTGTACAGGCCGCAAAGGTGACGTACTATGGAAATGGAGGAGATTCCGTCATGAGGTATGACTTTGCCACATGTCGGAGCGTGCTCGGAAGTCATTTCGGTTTTCTGGGCAGACATGGTACGAGTGAGTTGATGCTAATGCAATGGTGACCTGGATCTAATTGCGGTAGTTGCAGCTTGGAGAGCCAGGCTGTATTTATAGTTCTTTTAAAGAAGATCACAAATACCTATATATTACTACATATATGAAAAGTAGATATTAGGTACATGTTAGACATATCCATGGGTTGGTATACATCCACGACAGGCAACTTCCTTTGCCTCTCTGGAGTCTCCAACAGGCAGTTCTGCCTTCTTCCGCGCGGTCGAGGCCTACGACCAGGCTGTTCGCAGGGGTCCCTAAGGGCGGACAAAATGGGAGCTGCTTCGGAACGAGATTAATGTGGTGGGAAAGCAATGGTAGTTTGTGGCAGTTCACGCGGCTACCAAATCCATGGCGGCTTCTTACGCGTCTAGAATTATAATCTCTCGGCCTAGGGAGCGAGACATTGCTGAGATTGGGGGAGCCACAATCGGCATCCGACACATGGGACACCGTGAGGTGGAGCGGTCGCCCGCTATTTGGGGTAGCTGGCAGACGTCCCAGCAAGTTTTACAGAAAGCATGGCCTGGAGGCTGTCAACAGACGCAAATTCACAAGGGTTACTAAACCAACCACAGGATGTATACAATATATCGTCAGCCTCATAACAAATAGGACAAGTGTTCCAGTCGAATTGCTTAACGCAAAGTTGCTTCGTAACAATCCATTAGTACTTAATTTGGGTACTCGCTTGCTGATGAACAAACCGTGCTTCTCAGCATCTCCTGCACTGCAGTAAAATCCTCCCCACTGGCTCTGCAATGGGCGCAGTTTTCCCAATCATGGGATCTTAGAAAGTGTACGATAGAAGTACATTTGTCGCAGAGGAGCTATCGAGTTAGAAAAGCTTGTTCAAAGACAGAGCCTTCACATACAGATCCATAGACCCTGTATTTTGGTCCTGGCGTAAGGGTATTTGGGCAAAAATAGCAGGACTGCTCGTCACCAGTAAGATCAATTACAACTCTGTACTCGCGTCGTTGGGGCCTAATTGACATGGTCACACTGCATGGCCGAGCCAGGCTTCATGGATAAGTTGCTTTCAAGATGAGGCCATGCAATGTATTTATTGAAAACAATGCAATCACGTTGCTTGTTTCGGCGTATTGTCCTACAATCGGCAGGGATAAGCCCCTTTTGGACGTAACGCATCAGCTCTCCATTTCAGTTTATAAATCCATATTTCGCACAAGACAGCCATAGTTCCCGCTAAAAGAAGACACAACACCATTACAACAGTGGCAACGGCCGCAAATGTAGACCACTGGCCGCGTCTTGTTATGTAGGTATTTGTTAGAGTCGAAAAGAGACCCATGAGCGAATGCAGGACGATTGGTCTTCAAATTAGCGCACACTTCAATCAATCAGCCTTGGCGAAGACGTACATAAAGATTTGGCGGTTAACCCATATGTGGTTCTGTGATCGCTGGGACCACACAAAATATAGCAAGGCAGCGGCTATTGCACAGAGCATCGACGATATAACTACAACGGGGACACTGTAGCTTGCGCCCTGCACAAATCTTCCAATTTGGCCTGCGTCATGTAGAGCTTGGGAGCGCTGGAGAGCGCCATATGCTGATGGGAAGAGCAGGTATCCGGCCAAAAGAAGCCAGGTGCCAACAGATGACCAAATGGACCAAACAAAAGGAATCTCGTAGGCTTCGTTAATCATTTTTCGGTACGCTTTGCTGCCCTCACATTTGTATGTCATTTTTCTGTCGTTTCCTCTCTATTTTTTGGAGACCTCTACAAATAAATGTACAGCGGGAAGTGCGCAATATACATATAAGCGCCACAGGGAGTGGAATTTGGACGTCATCAAAGATCTCAAGGCACTAGTAACGAATGCTAATTATAGCCGCGATGGCTGCGGCCTCTGGATATATTTGTGTAAAGACACCCCCGCTTGGAGAATGCTTTCATTTGACATAACACTACCCGGTAGTCTGCGTTGTCGAAGATGAACCCTAGGCCGACATCCAGTGTATACTCGGACACTTTCGAACTGGACGACTTGCTTTACCGTCTGTCTCTAGAAGCTTTACAGTCGGAAAAAGAATCACTCAGCGTAGAAGCCGCTCTTCTCAGGGAGAAAATAGGCAAATACAATCATGTTGTCTATATTTGTAGAGCGGTAGAAAGAGAATTGGCCAGAATGTATCAGCAAACGATAGATCAGGGTAATGCCGAGCGAAATAAATGGTTTGCCAACTGCACAGCATTTTAGGACTTTGTTTGAAGTACTATGTAGACTTACTCTAAACAATATCTATGCTTTTTCTGAGGGTCCCTCCCTTTCATCTGCAGAGCTTTGGACATGGAAGGTAGACTTTCGTGCCCTAGAGTCATCCTTCAACATGAGACGTAGATCCCCCAACGCTGCAATAATGTATTCCAATATCTCCAAGTACTCTTCCTCTCTCGTTTGTGGGGTTTGACTATACTCTTCACTAGATTCTAAGTCTGCATCATCGACGAACTCGGCCAAACTTCCGGTACTGTCAGTTGGAGACGAGACGGTAAGTGTTTCATCAGAGTCTGCTATAAGTCAGAGGTTTTTCTCTCATCAAGCTTCACTATACTTGACGCCGTCAAGAGGAACTCACCGTAAATTATGTCGTCGGAGTCCATGTTTGAGAGCGTTGATGGTCTTCGCTGATGGTGTTCGGTGTCCAATTAGCGAGAGTTGTCGTATCTAAACACCAGAGCTTTATGCCCAGCTGTAGGAGCGTGAACTGGCCGCCAGAACAGAGAGACGAATAATGCGAGAGAAACAGACCATTCTGGCTGATTCGCCCGTTGAGAAATCCCCTTCGACGTTTTTCGCCAACGAAATGAGCCAAAATATGCCTAAGAATCCTACCCTATTTAAAATAAGTGTGTCAGTATTTTTCGTCTTTTGCATTTCTAAGTCCAGTCGCAATGAATTCTTTGCAAAACTTGGGTACCGGTGCTAGCAAGCATTTGCATCTTTTGCCGGACCTCGTGGCATTTGCTGTCGCTGTAAGCACGGGATTCATGCTCGGCACCGGAGCTTCCAGAAGAGAGGGAATATTCTCGGTATTGATTCCAATAAGCTTTTTATCGTATTTACTAATTGGTGTTTAGCTTGAGAGACATTTGAGTCCTCGCAGCATCCCGAATCCTCTTGATATCGTGGAGGGTGGCTCTGATGTAGGTTCCAAAATTGTAACCGCTGTAAAAGCCAAAGCCACCGAAGCAGCTGATGTCATCAACAAAGTCATGCCCCAGATTAAACTTGGGTCCGCCTACGGATGTTGGAAGATGGCAGATCAAGAGACCTGCTTATACTATCCCATGTTTCTCTATGCAGCTGCTTTCGGGGCGGCATGTATAGTTCTTTCATCCGTGCTACATTACTCCATGAGAGAGGGATCACGTAGACGTCACCTCTTCCGAACACTGTCCCTCATGTGCCGTACTCTTGCATGCACACTTTTCTCCGTCTGCCTCGTTTTCGCCGTCGGCTCTTATTACGGCGTTGCGAAACCTCTGCAAGCCCAGTCAGGAGGAGATGTGGATAGAGGGTTAGCATTTATTGTTTCCATCAGTAACTTCATCATGACTTTTGCAGTGCTTGTGTATGAGTGTTATATTTACAGTCGACAGCACGACATTTGACCATAGATACATAGGGACATCGGTATTATAGTTTGCTGGTACTATTGAGAATAATTGACTATGATCTTCATCTATCTCGACCTGCAAATTGCCTGCAAACTTCTTTTTGATGAATCTACGGAGAATGCCCTGGCAATATAAGTTTCAGCTGAGCGGCGCGACAGTTTGCGTCTACAGAGGCGGTCAAAAAACAGCCTGGGCATCCACACAGCAGGGAGACAGATTGTGTGTGAAAGCAAATTTTAGGACCATAGCGATCATGCCAGTGTGCGCCGACCCTTCCGAGCTACCTGTTCCCTACAGAAGAGCTTGACCTCTGTGACGAGCTGAGACTCAGAGTATCTTGATGTGTGCATGGGCCAGCTTGGTGAGTCCTATTAACACTTGTGAGGCGAACAATATTGACCAAGATGAATCGCCTTCCATCCCCATGTCGGTAACCACCACCCCGTTGGGCCAAAATTACTAACGAATGTGCAATAGTGCCGGATGAACATCAAGCTGGTGCTGCATTCAAATTGCAAACAATAATCTAAACCGGCAGAGACTACTCAGTTGGCATCGCTATCCCATCATTCAACATAAGAACTAGTCGATAAACCTACAGGGAGCGTGGAGGACGCCGCTCAAGCCGGACGCTCAGGACCTACAGAAGAATGTGGCCCGCTACAGGCGCCAACATAAACCCGTATCGTCCTTGACCATGCCCTGGTGACCACTTAATCGGCGTATTCCACTTTGGCCTTTGCCATAGGGCAGCTTTTTACTTCGTTTTGCCAACGGAGCCAGTTACGGATTCGATCGATCAAAGCCGCAGTGGCTACTCAAAGTGCCCGCCTTGTTTGTTTTCCGGCTACGGCGGGATTTTTCCCGAGCTACTTCATTGTTCTCGGCTCGTCAATCGACTCGTGATCATCTTCTGGGGTTAAGCGATCCCGGCCCAAACGGCTCCACCTCGGCATCAAGGCTGTAGCTCGTCAGACCTAAAGGTAAATACTTCACCATTGACGCTAGGATCATGTTGAGGTGACAAATTCCCCTCATGTGTCTAAGCCAAAGAGACTCAATAACCATTTGAAGAGGTGAGAGCTCTTGGCCTTACTTGCAGCCGTTCATCCATTTTCTGCCAACAGCGATACCAGGGTGATGTGGATACCATAGGCAACTGCCTGTCAGTGTTTTATGGGGGAGTGGGTGAATGTTTGCTAACTCCTTGTAGCAGAAAGATGAAGATGAAATACACAACATTGTGGGCCAGAGAGCCTGGAACAATTGAGCTGCTGGGGGTGGGTGATCACCACTCCAAAAACAACCAAAAGGTTTGCTTCGGGTTGAGTGGCTGGTTGGGCCAGTTGCTGCACTCTTTCAAGTTCGTCATGAGTCAGCCCTGCCAGCCACCCTGGCTTTGCCAGAGAACCCCTGGACCAACAAAGGATACCCGGCCACTACAGTACTCCACCTACCCCACCCACACTGAAGATGGAGACCTGCCTCCAAAATTGCTTATATGGCGTTTTGATTCTGTATGATGATCTGACCCATTTATGGACATAGACTAGTTGTTGTGCTGACATCTCAATGCCACTGTTACTTCCGGCCATTTCCCGCTGCGCCGACGATGCAGGGTGATATAGACACACCTACACACATCCTGATTCTGACATTGCAAGGGGGGTGTGGACACGATAGGGTATTGAGTTTTACCCTGGTAGGGTGTCGAGATTATCCTTGGTGGGGTGTATATGCGGATTCAGGAATTATGGCAAACAACCAATTTTGTCGGCTTGAAGGCTTTGGCGAACTTTGGTTCTGAAGTCGACCAGCCGATGGAGCAGGCAACCCTGACCTTAGGGGAACAATACGATCCACAGAGCCTCGGGGAACCGCAACCGCATCCACCCCAGTGATTGTGTTTGGTGATCTACCTGCTCAATACTCTTCTATTTTGATCCATCACAATCCAAAAATGGATGCAGATGCGACAAGCGCTGGCATTAGTCTTGGGGATGTGCTATGTTGACGCGCTCTAAACTCTTCGCGAAAAAATTGCCGGTTATGGAGCTTACTCTCAGCTGGGTGTAAGATTCGGCAATCTCAGGGGCTTGTCTTTGGAGTCGAAAACATCGTCTGTCTCTGTGAACCAAGAACACAATTTGTTTTGAAGTTCGGTTTTGGTTTGCATGTTGTCTTTGCAACATGTCAACGAAAAATGAATTGCACGTTCGCCTTTTTAACATCATCGTAGCTTGTTCGTGGCATCATCCTTCATAGTGGCCTTGCAAAGCCTCGGTTGGACCTGAGAATTATGATAAAAAGCAGTGTCCAGGAAGAGAAAGCCTTCTGATCTCGACCAGCCACCAGGAGTGAGTGATCAACCAACAATCTAAACACTAGGTCCACTGCTGAGATAATGGATTGGCTGCTTCGCCGTGGACAATAACTAACACTAGTGGGGCTCCACCTTTACAGGGAAAGCTGAGCAGAATGATGAAAACGGACAACCAACAACCAAGTAGCTAGTGAAGCAACAGGTTTTCGACGTCGAGTGTGCCTGTATGATGCGCTGTTGGTTTGAGAGAGTAAGTGCAAAGTCAGGAGATTGCTTCTCGGTGTAATTGTGAGAGGCTGAGCGCTGGGAAGAAAGTTGCTGCCACCATGATATGGGTGCAGGGGTAGCAGCCATTAGCCTTACATGTGGTTTCAAGAGCTTTTACACACACCGAAGATTTGCATATTTAAACCTGCTCTGTTTGGCCTCGCGTTTACCCAAGAAAGAATGCATCAAGCCCTTGTCTTTCTTAGTCTTTCATTGCAATACAATAGATCTAGAACCGTCCATGTAGAAGCATCCTCCCACCTGCAAAGATGTTTTCAACCCAAGCGCCGTAAAACCCACTTCCGGGACCACTGAGAACGGTTTGTCATCACCCGACATTCCAACAGCTTCAATCCCAAGGCTACATATCCTCCGATCGAGTTGTTTTGCTCGCTCAAGAATATGCAGTGTTTGAATGACTTGTCTGGATGGTAGATTTTGCAGCGCCTCCATCAGGATCCAGTCTATTTCTAACTCTGCAGGAGCTATTTATCTCACTACCTCCATGGTAAACTGCTGCACGTGTCTCGTCTTCCTCTTCCATCTGCGGACTCACGCGCTAACCACCTCTTAGCTGTCTATGTTCCACGAGGCACTGTATCAAATAGGATCTGAAGCGGGTGCAGACAGTTTTGAAGTCAAGTAATCGTACGTTTGCCGCCAGAACATCACATCTTGAGTTCTGTCCCCATCAGGCTCCTCCCACACGTGGCAGACCTGAGCCTTTTTAACCACACTGACGACGTTAATGATGTCCACTAAAATGCTCGTTAACGACATGCACACTTTTGTTTAACAGAAGCTCCGCTTACTATGGTTAGAAGCAACTAGCTCGTTTTCAAAATAATTATCCGGCTTTGCTTGAGACCTGAGAAGTAGATCGTTCCAAGAATACATCCAATACACACGCACATATACGTGAAAGGGGTCTGATGCCCGAATCTCGAGAATTTTTGCAACCCAGTAGTCTCGCCAGTTACAATCATTCGTTTTCACAATGTTTTGACTCATAGTCCTTTTATTATGAACGAATACAAAATCGCCTGTAGCGTACTTGATACCGTGAACTGTTCTCATGTACTGTTATCATATGCCTTGCACCATATACCAATGGGATTTTTCCCGATTACTCACATTTAAAGTTGCTGTAGCGTGTCATTTTCAACCATGAATGGCAAGGTTCGATGATATATGACAAATCCATCTTGCTGCACATCTTGACAGCTACTTGAGGGTGGAAAGGAGACCGTTGAACAAGCTCTCTACACTTAGGAGAACTACCGTGGTTGTGGTTGGCGCCATTCCCCGACGGCATCGAGACCGTCGCCACGCGAAAAGGACATTCGACACGCCGTTTCCGTGCCGTGTAGTGCCGCGCTCTAATTTTTGAACCCATGATCAATATGTTTTGATGGTCAGTTAGCCTTGCAGGTTTGCTTGTAGGTGATAAAGTTCGACGAGTAGCGATGGTAACCGAAGCGCAGGAATAAGTTAACAAGCAGCACTCTCGCCACTTTAGTACTACTGGTATAGTTGCCAATATCTTTTTGAGCGAGCCGCGGCTTTGAAATGAGGCAGAGGAGGACGGGAATGCGTCACATCGTCATTTGAACCGGTGCGAAGTTTTCTTCGCAGCCAAATAAGCCAAGTACAGTAGTAGGGATCCCAGAATGGGGAGTGGGGCTCTGGCAGTTTGTCACTCTTCAGAGAGGAATGTGCGTGCTGGGGTGGGGTGAATATTGCCCCCGTGGCATTACTCAGGCTACACCTTTACACCCCCGCAGGCGTCAAAATATGGCTGAAATGTTAACAAATGTCCAGGGTCAAGTTTAGGTTATCGCGCCCTTTGCCAAGGTTGAGTGGTGGAATGATTCAGATCTCTTCCATGACATGGCATTTTGTGAGGTAATGGAACTGTCTACATTTTCCTGCTATTTTACTAGTGCTACCTGGGAACTGTATAACCCGAGCTGCATTCTGATACAAGAGTATCAACAACGTTACACTTCCGGCAGTCTTGCTCACGAAGTGAAGTTCAAGTTACGTTGTATTTCCAGAACATCACGCGTAAATTCCCATTAGCATGAGGTTGTGGATATGACGCCGAGAGACTATTCAAACTTTTCTTCGTTGGAACAAAAGCAAAAAATAAATAAACATAAAAATAAAGATAAAATAGGTTTAGACTTAGTAAGATGCTCGAAGCAAACTGGTGGATATTCGATGTGAAATGGAGACCACTTTGGCGTATATTATCTTGGGGCTTTATCAGTGACTTGCTTTTCCCCCTTCCCTAGCCCTACTCATGAGTCTTTCTTCCTGCGCTGAACAGACAGCTCCCATGAAAGTCCTCCAGAGCCGAACGACCCCCCCGCATAGGGAATACTTGAGTTAGATTGGCCTAAAATGCTTGTGAGAAAAGCCTCATCATGGATCATGACTATACTTACATCCGGTCCAAGCAAACTTCAGATTGTCTTTGCATGACGTGATTGATGACGTACTATTCTGCACGGGAGTCACGACAGTGTCGTGTCCAGTGTTTATCACACTTACGAAATACTCTATACCAGTTGCTTTGTTAGGGTCGGGGAATGTGTAGGCAATGGCATCGCTTCTGTTGAGTTTCCCATCCAAGTGGTTCAAGTCAACACCAAGTCCATTGGCGATAGAACCACAGAAGCTCGTCGTTATGTAATTGATATAATTCAAGTCCGGTCGAAAGTCCAAAGGAGTTTTGTCACAACATAAATCTACCTTGCTGCGAACAGTGGACGCTAAAGCCGCGACAGTCGCGCACATAAATGAATTGATAGTAACAGCTCTCATTTTAAAGCTTAATGCTCTCAAATATTCTTTGCTATCATAAGAAAGGCTTGCTGCGTTTTAAATAGGAGGGGTCCCGGCTTAAAAGACTAAGCGACTAGCTTGATGAACAAAGATTTGACCTAAAGTAGCTTCTCGCACTATAATGCCATGATGGAATCTGCTGTGCAGTCAATTCTGGCCCTTCGGGTACCATCTGACACGCTTCTGATTGTCAGAACCACCAATACTATTAATACAGCATCGCTTTATTAAAAATACGCCGCTAAAATGACTTCTAAGTCCGTCTGTCTGATAGACAGATAAATGGAACCAGCTTTTTGAGGTCGTAAGCCATTTTAAGCTGCCACTTTAAGCGATAAGGAACAGCACCTGACTTGAAGTATAATTCCGAATGACGGCCATAAAAAGCTCAAGTCTTTCGCTCAAATAAACCTAGGCAGCATCTTTACCATTAGGGACTATATTAGGCGAAATCTGGAACAGAATCAGATAGTTTATGGTCGAGCGTTCTTCCCCCACTTACAGCTGCAAACTTTGGAGGATCAAACAAAGCTGCTGCTCCGGAAAAGACCTCGCGCTGATCCCCTGGACCTGGGGACTCTATACGTCTCTCAACCCAGGCTTTGCGACACCCTCCACCTTGGTCCACACGCGGATATCTCTCCAAGTGTTCAAACTATGCAGCAACCGGAAGAAAGGCAGTGGCCAGGTGAGCAATTCACGGCTGAAATCTTTTTAAACCTCTGTAACTAACACTCCGTGCTTGTAAATGACGTCCAGATCTCAGCATCTCCAACCCCACCAAAAAACATCGTTCCATACAAGGCAACACGTTGCCTTCCATTTCCCCGTTTACCAGCAGAGATAAGGATCATGATTTGGAGTCTCGCTATGCCCGAAGCTCGCTGGCGCAACCATATTCAACCAACTTACTATTCTCAAAAGAACTGTGCGACAAAGTGGAGCTGGATGGTTGCATGACGCCGCCAGCCATTCGTGCGGTCTGTCGCGAGTCTCAATGGACCTGTGGTCAAGTTGGCAGCCTGGTTCATAACATTTGCGGCAGTAGGCGCAGCGGGTGGTTTAATCCTGCAATCGATGAAGTGTTTACCAAGATTAATCGGCGTGAGAGCCTGCCACTGCTGATATTTGCTTGGCGATGGGAAGAATAAAATCTGCTTGATACTTGTTTTGTTAGGATACTCAATTAAATGACATTGTTTTCTTGTGCTATAAAGTACTCTGTGTGTGGATTCAACTACATGTACTAGTTCATATAACTAGCTACTTTAACAGTCAACATAAAACAAAAGACGAGCTTTGATTGAACAGGACCCTTAAATTTATAAATTATTACTGTATTTATATGATAATTCAACTATCTATTTAGCTTGCCTACATTCACCCACTGGAGATGCCGTGTTTTGAGAATTAAAGGACACATCTGTGCCAGGCATAGGAAATAACAGGTCACGATTCTCCGACGACGAGCAAGCGTTATTAATGTTTGCAGCGAAAATTGTCGGACGTTGAAGAAATTTAGTAGGCAAGTTAGGTTGGGCAGGCGATTGTCCCTCTATAGTAACATGGGCACAATTCATATACATTTCACGATTTCCAATAGTGTTAAACCAAGTCCATGCGAAAAGAGCGCTTCCGTTTGGGGTGTCCTCGGGTAGAAGAAACTCCCAGCTGGGCTTTAGAGGGCATTGCCCAATGTACGAGTGAATTACGTTCCATGTCTTGCCCCCATCAAACGACAGAGAGGCTTGACAACTGCCGCCGCCATGCGTTGCGGAACCAACGAGCGTGAAATTATACGTTTTCCCAGGCTGCCAGGTAGCAACTGATTTTCCTTGGGGTGACTCAAGTAAGGTTTGGTATCCTTTGCATGGGTAGTCACCACCAGACGCCAAGAGCGGACTTGTCATGCTGTAGTCGATGTCGGTTGTGTAAGGATTGTATTTGGACCGTAATGCCGGCGGCCAACTCAATTGCATATGGGCTTTTGAGAGGTAGCAAAATGCAAGTAACATGGAAATACTGCGTGACAGTTCAATACGCATTCTGCTTTGGCACGACTTGCAGTCAGTCGCATGAGAACGGCTTGACCCTGTGTTTTGACTTGCATATACTTAAGTAGGAAAGCCTTTTGTGGTGGATTAAGGCTCTCACTGCTCCGCCTTGCGGGAGCGCGCAGGTCCTCGCTCCACCGCTTTAGGGAGCATGCTGTGCTGATTTTGGCTGCATTGGAAGCAATGTTGTGAGCTGCGGAACCTAGCACTGTTTCTGGTTTATATCCACAGGCACACTGCCTGGGTGGTGCTGTGTGTATCTGATAGAGTGAGTTATTGCGCAATCAAGCTGCTTCCAATTGAATGCCCAATACCACCCTCCCGGGCCAGATTGGCTTGATAAGTGTCTTGCCGATTGAGGCCACCGCAGTTGAGTTGACGTTACGTGAATATTTCGGATTTCTCGGAGCATAAGCTTGCAACACGTCAGATACCTTGGGCAAAGATTGCTGCAATGAGCGAAATGTGTCGTGGCGATGTATTACTGGGTAGTTTCCTATGAAGACGCGCGCGACATCGCCGTATCATATATGCCTTGGCCTTCTCGGAATGTTCATGTAGGGTTTGACGTATCTGAAAAGCTGCAAGACAGATACTGGGAAGCAGTAGAGACGATGAAGCTTCCAAAGCAAGAGCCTGGCAGAGGAGAATATAAGGGGACAACGAGTTTTAATGGCGAAGAGATGACTGCTCTATGGATAACGGAAAGTACTCGACCAGCACGCTATCGAAACTACACACTTATAGACCAGAAGACGTCTGAAACTCCTGCAGATTTCAATAGCTACAAAACCGTATACATGGGCGGGATGTTAAAGATACACGATATATTCAGGTTGAGATTTGATGACTTGACCGGAAAGTGCTTATGACTTTCTTGGCTGTCTATTCTTAGCCTCTGAGAATGATTGCCATTCCTGTTGCATGCTTCCCTGAAACAAAACAGAAAATAAATTAATGAATGAAATTCAAGTCACTGAAACCATGTCTACTATACAAAAGAAAACCCTCCTCGGTCGATTGGGTCAAGTGATCGGTACTCCTCGTTGATGCTCTGCGTCCACCCGTCGTCTTTATTACTGCCCTGTGTCCTGTTACGAGTGTACCACTGAGAGATATCAATAGATTCAGGCCGAATTTTCTCCGCTTCATTAGCCTGCTCGCTACCTTTATCGTTATTTTGGCCAGCTATACGTATGATCTTGGCTCCGTGGTCTAATGCTAGTGTCCGTAATTCTAAGAACGGTACCTGCGGCAACTGTAAAACCGAGCTTTGAAGCACCCGAGCGACTGTTGATTCCCGGAGGCAAACGATGATCTCCTGTGTGCAAGCCTCGCGCCGGTCGAGCGCAGCTTTCAGACCTGCTAAAGCTCCCATTGCCTCAGCCTCAGTACCATCATCTTGGCATGGCTGGTCGATGCAACAAACAATAACCCGACGGTCTTGATAGATGGTAAAATCGTAGGTAGTATGACCATCCCACCCTATGGGAGAGAAGTCTACACGTACTATCATTGTCGACGGACGTACTGACTCTATGAGTTGTTGAAAGAACTCTCCAGCAGTATTCTTATTACGATGCTGGCCTGGACTTGATGTTCCTTCTAAAGATGCCGAGGATTTGCGCTTCACGGTTACTGACGTGGATTCTGTGCCTGAAAGAGCTTGTTTCCAGAATGTCATGAAGTTGTCGGCAAAAGGCTGTATGACTGCACGTTCTGGTTCTGAAGTGAACATCTTAGAAGTTTGCTCAAATGCTTCGTAGAATGCTTTTAATACCACCAATTTTGCATTGGACGTTTCCGCGTACTCGCAAGCAAGCTGATCGGCCTGTTCAGAGATGGAGATATGATGATGCCTTGTAGGCGACGAGGGCCTTGGAAAATCGTGGAACATGACGCCGTCGACTCCCTGTGTTATTTTTGTGGCGGCGAAGGTTGCCTGGCTAGTTGCATCTGAGGCATTAGGCTCAAAATCGAACAAGGTCATTGCCGCTGCTGTGGTTACTGAGGCAAAGATGTAATAATAATGGCGAGTCGGAGCTATTGTTGCCGCCAATTATTTCTACTTCAGACGAGACTGTAACCAAATTGATTTTAGTTTCGTTTACCGGTAAGTTAAGTTAAGTTAGTTACTGGGAATAAATATTAATAATTTTGGAACAGACCATGTTGTTTAAGTAAATGATACAGTACAGTACCTTATTTTGATGCCAAGGTTTGGAAGTTCTCGATCATAGACGGCCAAGACAACCGCAGGCGGACTGTGATGTCCTCAAATGGCGGCCAGGAGAGGGGAATCAAGTAGATGGTCGATGGGGTGTAGTCCAGCAAGACGATAGACTGCGTTGGAGACCGCATGACAGGGGGTCAGGTTTGTTCTTGCAGGAGAGCAACTTCTCGCTCCTTGCACCATATTGGGGGTAAACGGACCACCCCACCTCTGCGATCTTTGGGACATGTACCTGAGTAACTCTTTCAGCTATGCACCCCGTGTCGCTAAGCAAGACGTACTGAAGTGCTCGACAAGAATCGCACGGATGCCTCTTGAATACCTAGTCGAAGCCCTGCCGAGGCCCCAGTCTTTGCCTCGAACAGGGGGGGCCTGTCTATTGTACAGGGTTCCTCGGGTTAGTGTCCCACTCCTGTTATGGGTAAAGAGCCAATTACGAACCGTGGCTTTTCTTGCCAGCCATTTTCTGTATCTTCCCCCACTCAAGATGATAAGGCGCATTTGATTCACGCAGCACTTCCTAGGCGGCAAGATTTGGCCGCCATTAAAAACGGCCATTTTGGAAGGCACAGCGCATCTCCGCACATGCATCAGGGGGCCATGTCCGCAGTAGCTGAGTCGACGAAAGCCGCCTACGTATGGCGTACGATTGCGCCGCAGGGTACGCTTTTGATGTAACTTACCCTGCACCTTTTACCCTGCGGTGTAACGATCGGCTTATTGACAAGGTCAAGTAAGGCAATCAACAGTTGTTCTGTTGCTTAGGGTAGGTAATTTAGGTTGTGCGTGAATAAGACCTTCACAGGTTATTGAACAGCAAGCTTGGATCGTCAGGAGTTTATCCCAATCAATTGTGAATTGAATGCTTAGATTGATCACTGAAGATCTGGACTAACTAGATATCTCGATAATGACTGTCCTATATATATTGTTTCCATCTCTTCACTGATCAGTTCTGCTTGCCTTGCTCAGTCGTGCTCAGTCTGATCAGCCTGAGCACTGGTGATCCAACTGAGCGCCTTGCAGTTCCCGTGTCTTGTCACGTGACCCCTTCTACCCATGGCGGCCATCTCATGCAGCCAGGCCTCAGGTCTCGTTCCAAGACCAATCATTCTGCCTTGCCTGCTCTTGCTCTCGTTGGTGCGTAACATGCGGCTTCGTCATTTGAGCCGACTTGTGACTGGGATAACGGAATTGATTGATGAAGCAGAAACTTTAAAATTAGAATCCTACAGTAACAGTTCAAATATGGCGCTTCTTGTGAAATCATGAGAGATACTGGTGTTCAATACCCGGAATTATTTATCCGCCAAACGAGTTCATATGTGAAGGACTTTGCTTGTCTGCTCCGCATTTACAGTTCTGTCAAAGCAGGGAGATTCGTCTAAGTTGTCATGCTTCGCTTGCCAAACGAGACGCTAGTATACATTCTCCAAGACCTATACCATGTGTCTGAGGATTTTCGAAGGCATGGTAGCATAAGCGATCTGCTTTCTATCCGAGCTGTTTGCAAGCGACTGGCGGACGTTGGAGCACATCTCGCATTCCGGCATATCACTCTCAAGCATCAGACACAAAGCTATCAAAAGATTTTGGCTTTCTCAGAGTCTGAGCATAAGGGCAAAGTTCGATACATAACGTACAGTTTTCAAGATTTTGAGGACGAATGTATTCCAAGGGGCGAGTTTTCAGACTACATAGCGCAACACGCACCACTGAGTGTTGGACACTTTTCTGTCGCAGAACTAGACGAACTCCACCGGGATTACTGCTGCCGACACTCGGATATGTGCTATCTCGAAAGCACAGGTCTGGATACGGCGTGTTTAACAGTCATTCTGCCTCGCCTCATAAATCTTCGTTCAATTTGCATCTCACAATGCTTCGATAATCTACCCTGGTTGAAGTTTGAAGAAGTTGTTCACGATTCTTACATGCCCTTTTTGGAGCAGTCTTCCAGTCTTAGGATTTTCGACAACATCATCGTCGCTTTGTCTGCAACAAACACGAATCTCACCGGCCTGACCATACGCTCTTACCAAAACGATATTGGCGACCTACCTTTGACTGGTGTCATACAAGCCTTGAATTCCGAACGATCCATGCTCTTTAAAAGTGCTCTCAAACAGCTAAAAACCTTAAGCATTGCAATTCCGCAGTTCGCGGAAGAAGGAAGTCTTAATTACGACGGGCTACTGATTTTGCTTCACTCTATCCCATTACTTGAGAAATTAAAACTGTCTTCAATATCTCGTCAGAGCGTGAAGCTGCCGTCGAAATTTCTCGAATTCTTGACTATTCCAAGATTGCATACCGTTGAAATTGATCACGGCTACTTTTCTTGTGCAACAGACTTAACAAATTTCTTTTCGAGACACTCCCATACATTGAAAAGAGTTGAGTTTCGCGACGTCACACTCTCAGGAGGCTCGTGGGAGACGATCTTCTCAATTATGAGAGCCACGTTAGTCCTCAGCTCTTGTACTATGGTTGGAAAATTTTCTGCTAATTGTCAAGTGGAAATTGACACTGAAATGCAAAACCATGGCAATAGGGTTCTGCCATTTAAAGCAATTGAAGACTTCATCGAACAACGATCAAATGACCATCCATTCGAACTGACGAAATGCAAAAGCTTAGCCTTGGTCTTTTATGTTACAAATTACGCTACCAAGGTAGAGGATCCGGGGTGGAAGCGTATTTTTGCCGCCAAGGAAGTGGCCCAGCTGCTTAAAAGGAGCGAGAACGTTGATCAGGGCGTAGCGGGTGTTGGGTCATCGCAGCAGACAACCCGGGAAAACAGAGCAAGGCAATTCTTGTTGCGTGTCGCAAATAGGGTATTTACGGACCGAGCGTTGTCGCATGTGGAGGTGGTCGCTCACCTGCTGGGATATGGGACAGAGTTCACGAATAACGCGGCGTGGACATTCTTAAACCTATGCAGTCTCTACTGGCAAATATTTCGACGCTGGAAACTCCTGCAAGAGACGGCTGAAAAGGAGCTTCTAGACGAGCAAAGAGAGGAATCAGTCGCAATTAACGCGGCGGGTCAGAAGATCTCTCTTTTGGATTCGTACTTTTATCGAGGTCAGGTCCTAAAGGGTATTGCACTGTGTGACTATCTGTCAATAGTGACGTTGAAGCGCAAGAAGATACGGGCTACGTCCAAGCGGGAGATTGAACTGGACAGGTCTTGGCCTTATGCGAAGATACGGTGCAAGTGCTCCGCCCAGCAGGACAGCACGCTGCTGTGTGTTTGGACGGGTATCTCAGTATGGATTTTTCCGAGGAGGACGGCAATTACCATAAAAGGTATGTGCTCGCTAGTGAAGAAGAGAGTAAAATAAAAGGGCACGGGAGTAACAATGTCGTCTTACTGACTCTGAGATGCTTGATTTTAGAGCGGCGGTGCAACATCTCGCAATGTTCGTACCGTGGGAAGATTTCCTCGCTGAGAGAAATGGGGATATAAACGATATCTGGATTAAGCACAAACAGACTCTGCCGGAACGGATATCCTTCTATGCAAATAATATCCAGTTGCTTCGTCGGTCGGCTGAGGATGTAAGAAGGGACGCGAAGCAGTGGGCTGCAGAGTGTGAAGGCGGGCCGTTTTGCGAGCCAGAGGACTCAGGCTCCGGGTGCCAGGAAGATGGGCATCAGTTGGCGCCGTACCAAAATGATGAGCCAGGTGTCTTGATGCGCTTTATTGACGTGCTGAGGAAGGCAGTGGGAGCCAGAGAGGTAACTGCAGGTTCAGGAGAAATTTCATGGATGCTCGAACGACTGTTTTGCTTTCAAGCAGACGGGCTGGACTCTTCGACGGACCTCAGTGCTTCAAAAATAGACGACGGTGCCGTGACGATGACCCTTAGGTCAGGTGAAATAGGGCTGAAATTCACGGTCCCGAGACAACAGCATCTTCGATCCATTAAGTCGCAACAAATCGGATTATCCCGTGAGCGAGAAAAGAGAATCCAAGGTATACAGAGCCAATGTGAGGATTACGAGGTCGGCCATTATGTTGCAGGTAGCCAGTCGAATAGATCTTGCCAGCCAGCCATCGGATTACCTATCCAAAGTAAACAATCGTCATTGACGATGGATGTCCGGTTCGGTCCAGGCGGCTCCTTTTCCACGGTTGGGGAGGCACTGACGGTGTCGTTCAGGCTGAACCGGAAACAAAATATGGCTCTAAGATTGATTTGTCGCCAGGTAGATCGACTGCGAGAAACAAGCGATGGTGTGCCACAGCTCTGCATGTTCGTGGGAGGGGAGGGCGGCACTGGCAAGTCGCGACTGATCGCTGCAATCAAGACGCTGTTTCGTTACAAGGAGCAACCACATCGTCTTTTGGTTACGGCGACTTCTGGTACAGCAGCAGCAAACATTGAGGGCATCACAATCCACTCTGCCTGCAAATTCTCCAAAGAGTCAGCACCACGTTCAAGGCGCCTTGGGCCGACTGACCAGCTAAAGTTATCGGGGGCCAGCAGCCTTCGGATTGACGGTCAAACTAAGATGGATTGGCAGGAAAAGCGCATGATCGTTGTCGACGAAATCAGTATGCTAGGCGCTAGAACTTTATATGCCGTGAATGAACAGTTGTGCAGACTCCGAGGGTCAGCGGAAGACTTCGGTGGGATACCAGTCGTCCTCTTCTGTGGAGATTTCCACCAATTTAGACCGGTCCAGGAGCGATCGATCCTGCTACCCAGCACTGCAGTGAGGTGGGACGAACGCAAGTGTTATTCATCAGAGCATAGACGTCAACATGACAGAGCTCACGCTTTGTGGAAAAGATTTGAAACGGTGGTCATCTTGGACGAACAAATGCGGGCCGCAAGTGACGCTAGGTTGCGGCGGTTACTGTCCCGGATTCGCCAAGGAGCCCAGGACCGGTCGGATCTGGACCTACTGAATACCACTTGTTATCGAGACGGGCGCAGAATTCCCTGGGAGTCGGGTATCACGGTTGTGACACCGCTCAACCGGAATCGTTGGAACTTGAATATTGAGGCAGCAATCTCTTTCCAGAAACAGCAGCGTGCGCTGATGCGAATTTTCATTTCAGAGCATAAATGGACAGCTGGGGAGCCGTCAGAAGAGGAGGCTCTCATGATTCTCAATTACGGGGATGATAGCGGGATCCCGATCCCGGCCATTTTCATGTTTGTGCCAGGCATGCCCGTGACCATAAATCACAATATCCACCAAGGATTAAAGCTTGTGAACGGAGCTGGCTATACGGCATGTGAGGTCATTGTGGACAAAACGTTTCCAGGTCACCGCATCTCTGGGGACATGGTCATACACTTTGGGCCTCCAGCTGGAATCATCCTGGCTTCCGATACGACGGACTTCCGTTTTGTCGGTCTGCCTCCCGGCACCATACTTCTCACACCAATGTCAATGAGGATAGAGCGCGGAAGAAAACGACCATGGCAAACGTTAGATGTTACTCGCAGAGGGCTGGCCTGTGCTTCTGCGTTCGCCTGCACGGATTTTAAGGTGCAGGGTCGAACGCTCGGCAAGGTCGCACTTGAATTGCGCGGCGCCAGGACAGTTAGATTCAACGGAGAGGCAGTGCCGAGCCAGTGCGATCCGTACAGCCTGTACGTGCAACTCTCACGGTGCACGTCTCTCGACGGTATCATGCTTCTCTCCAAAGTGCGGGAGAAAGATTTCTTAGGGAATGAAGTGCCTAGGGACATGTTGACAGCGGAAAAAGAACTAGAGGCGCTAGACGAGGCGACGATGAGGGACGTGGAATCCTGGAGTTGGCGGGACATCTGCTGATGGACCCCTTCGTGAGAGTGGCAGGGAAAGGAAGACATAGCATTCACGTGCCAGAGCACGAGACAATATCCATGAATGGAAAATGGGGCAACCAATCAAAGCCGAGTGGTCAGCTGATTTTAGACCTGAGGTGAACGGATTTCTACGCAGCCTAACCTTTTCGTCACTTCGTTCCTCAAGGCATATAGGACAGTCATTATCGAGATATCTAGCTAGTCCAGATCTTCAGTGATCAATCTAAGCATTCAATGAACAATTGATTGGGATAACTCCTGACGATCTAAGCTTTCTGTTCAATAGCCTGTGAAGGTCATATTCACTTACAACCTAAGTTACCTACCCTAAGCAACAGAACAACTGTTGATTGTCTTATCTGACCTCGTCAATAAGCCGATCGTTCCATGCATTGAAAGAAGGTCAATGAAATGAAGTTTGATGAAATGATAGGCAGAGTGGATCCTGTTCCCCTGATTGGGCATAGTTGTTGAGATTGATCTGCTCTATATTCAATTTGGCTGACAGCTCTCATATAAACACAGCGGTACCCCTTGCCGCCGAGCAGTGACTCACCACTTGACTCATCTTAAGTGTTGCCTAGACCATGTCTTACCACCTGACTCACACCAAGCCAACAATAGTTGTTCCTGTAAAAAGCAAACGTGCTTGGTGAACTGAACGATACCTAGCAGTTCAAGAAGACATCCTCTTGTTTTGCCCCCTTTCCAGTCGAAATACTACGATAAATTGTTGATAGCTCTAGTCGTGGGCGAGCCAGAAAACACTTGCCGTATTCACAGGGCAATGGATATGTCACACTTCACGACTTGCTTGCATAACTGGACGACGATGGGGCAGAAGATCCCCTGTGAATCGGGCAACGAGAGACTCTTTGATTTTTTACCTAAAAGAGTGGAATCATACGACATTATATACTTATTGGAATACTGCTGCTTGCGCAGCAGTATTACGATTTCCTATTGCCACTTTGCCACACTCGCATATCCGCTTGACTGAAGCAGCATTTATTTGACAATAGCATAATTATTGTGCTTGCTTTGAATGACAAGGCTTTGACGAATCGGACCGTCACATACGAGCAGGGCCAGGCTTTACAGAAGCTTTGGGACCGCACATCAGGCTCGTCTTCACTCACGAGGATGACATAAGATGCTTATGAAGCGGTCAGAGCGGTACGTATTAAGATATCGCTTAAACTATTTAGTTAACTCAGTCTTCATGAGGCTACTGAGAAGGGATAAAGTACAAAAACTCGACAAATACTCGACAGAGACAAAGCCACGTTGATTCTCACCAATACATTATTCATCACACATGTAAAAGAGTTACACTCTGCCCCAGCGGCAAATAAATACAATAAGTAAAATCAGTTTAGTTTATAGCGATCCGTCGAGGTTCAGGCTTCTTAGCTTTTGGCACAGAAACAGCCAGGATGCCGTCTCTGAAACTAGCCGACACGGATTCATGGTCCACAGGGGTCGGAAAGTTGAAGCTTCGAGAGAACTCCCCGACGCTGCGCTCAGTAAGCCAATACTTGTACTTGGGTTGCTCAGGCTGCCTTTGCGCCTTGCCTACTGCAGTTTCTGTCGCGGCTGCATTGTCATCCTCAACAGTGGCTTTATGCGCGGAGGGTGATGTTTCGCCTTCAGTGATGGCTGGCTTCTCGGAAACATCTTCAATGCGCCCAGCGCTGGGGGTGCCAGACGAATAAGTTCGCTCAGCTTTGCCACGGACAGTCATGGTCTGTGGATCTGTAAACTCAATGTGAACGGCGTCTTTGTTCAGGCCGGGGAGTTCGCCATGCAGCTCGTATGCATCACTGGTTTCGCGAATGTCAAATTTGGGCTGCCAGGTGGCGATGGCTGAGAGCCGGCCATGTTGGTTACTGCCGGATTGGCGAGCATACGTGTCAAAGTCGTCCAGGAGACGGAAGAGTGGGGTGAAGGATGATAAAGAATCACCTTCGTAGAAAGCTCGTGGAAAGAAAGACATGTTGCGTGATGGGGTGGCAACGAATGGGATTGTGCTGCGTCGTAGGGTTCGTAGAGTACGGAATGGGCGAGTTGCTCTGCTGACTTGCATCTAATCGTCTTGATTCGATTCAAGTGAGGTCAAGATTAGCGATGTCAACGGAATATAAAGGGTATAATTGCTCAGCAAGAGAGCGCGTTCTTTTTGTTGACAAGCGATGATGATGAGGAGGATGGAAAGTAAATTGGGATAAAAGTAAAGTCAAGCATCTTTTATATTCCAGGGGTGAAGTGATCATGTGGTGTGGTGGTGTCCATGATGATTCCTCTGGAAATATCTAGAATTCTACTGACGCAATTTTGACGTCCTTGGTCGACTACAATACCTGAGTTGTAGCGGGCAAGATGGTAATTGGAACGATTTGGACGCCATTTTGATGTTTCTAGAAGTTGCTGGGTGTTGCTAGTAAGGCTTAAAGAAAAAACCCACTAAATGTCTGTCATGGTATGCAAACAGCGATTTAGCCAATCAGCACGCAGTTAGTCGGAAGGAGTCGGACCGAATTCAGCGACGATATTGGCCGCGCACTTAATTATGCACGCAGCATAAATAAATGTAAGAGAAACGTGGGATTGTTACAATGTGTCACAAAAATTACACCATTGGGCCAAAAGGGAGAACTCCACTTAAGAGGGTGGATTTTCTGCTTCATATTATGTGCGACACAATGTCTATAAGTGTAGAAGCTAAGACAGGGAAGCCAAGAAAATCACCCCTTCGTGCTAGGACTCATCGACAAACTCAGTGTCAAGTTCGGGATTGACCAGTCAATGAGAATGGTAACTCTTCTCATTTCGTCATACCATCCCCAACCTTTCGGAGGACAGGCCACTATACAGTAGATTACAGAGCTGCAAGAAAAGGTAGGATCAATTCTCTATGCAGCTGTCGTTTCAAGACCAGATGTCTCCTTTACAGCCTACCTTGAATCCTTCACCAGAGCACCTGCGGTACGCAAATCGAGTTCTCGCATTTCTCCAGACCACACAATACTATGCCATCGAGTTCTCAGGCTCTATAGATAAGGCTATAGAGGGAGAGATGGGCGATGATGAAGTATTAGAGCTGTCAAGCGACGCGTCGTTCGCGGATGATCCCGAGACTCGAAAATCCACCCAGGGTTACCCAATGAAGCTGTTCAACGGGGCGATCATGTGGCAGTCCTCGAAACAGTCATTTTACACACAACCGCCCAGGTCTGTGTGATGCCTCTTACATCCCGGAACTCCACGATTCGCTGCTATGCTGAAGGTGCAGTGTGTCCTGTCGCTTGGTGCCTTGTATGTGTACATATGTGGCATGAACACCAGCACCGGCAAGTACAATTGGGGATTTCCTGTCAAATTGGGCCACAACTGGTTCACTGCCTGAGTCACCAACTCGTTGCCAAATGTTGGGTTCAACAGCTTCTGTGCTAATATCCACGTGGATGTTTTGTGTATGGCAGCATTGATCTCCCAGTGGCTGATGCAACAGCACGAGGTGCGGGGGTTCTCGTAGAAAATACTCCCCGAGAGATGGATGTGAGAGATGAAGTGACACGCCAGCTGTCTGCGTCTACAGCCAAGTGGATGTTGGCCAGGCCCTGGCTACCGATCAGCTGTTGCGATGTTGGCAACCCGCTGCAATGGCACACTGTGACTTGCGTGAGCACCCTGGCCACCGGGGATGATGTGGATGATGCGTAGATACGTCAGTTTGGCTTCACCGACATGGTGTGGCTGGCTCGTGTTCGGCACTTTCTTCAATGTTGAGCTGAAGCATTGATGGCTGATAAGGTTTATCATATGCCAGACGGCTTTCGGGTTCGGTTTCATTGAATGCTCCAAACGTGAACCTGTAACTGAGATTCGGCCTAGGTATTAATACGGAGTATGTTGTCTTTCTCTTGCCCCACCGATGCTATAGATGACATGAGCCTTGTTTGAGGGGTTGTCTTTGATTACAAGAAACTGCGCGACACATGGATGGTTCAATTGAATGACCCGAAACAAGCCTAACGCAGCAAAAGTGCTGGCAACGATGTGCTCATGGACGATACCTGTTTCGTACGGCGGGAGCCAATGCGAGAAATAATATGGGCTAGCACCGCCAGTCTAGGTCAAAAAGCATTAATGTATGAAGCTTCTGAGCCCATTGAAGATTATATTAAGACACCAGGAATCGCAATAAGGAAAGACAAGGAGAAAAACAAGAAAATTGACCTGCAGCCGTAGCAATCCAGATCAGCCACTATGTCTTGTGCTTAAGGCCGTTATTGGAATGCCAGCAGGGCGAAGCAAAACTCGCCAGCCACATCGTTTTCACCGTCCAAACACCCCCGAGAATTCGCTGAGTTCTGGATACGCCAACTGTCTTCAATTGGATGGGTTTCTGGCATTGCGAAAGCCCTCCGCCTCAGGTGTGCGCGTGGGCAGACACGGCGCAGGCTCTGAGGGATTGATGCTCAGTGAAGTAACGATTTTCGGGAGAGGAGTGCTATGGACCTGTCTCCATTGCCTGGCCCCCTGAATTCGCGGGTACCATTGCCCACCAGACAGGATCCTGACCTCTCGCGTTGCGCTTGAATTCATTTCTCCAGTCGAATTCATCTTCCACAGTTGGAGGTCGCCAGCCCCAATCTCCCGATGCTTTGGAGGCGCGTACCACTTTAATCCAAGGCTCCCATCGGCACAGATCAATTTCGTTTCCAAGGTCGTACGAATCCACGACAAGGTTTATTAGCACAGTTCAGCATCATGCCCTGCGTTACCCGTTGGCCAATACAACGCGCTCCATACAAGTCAGGACTGCATCCAACAATCTATAGTACAGCTTTCTGTTTTGGCAGTTGACGGCTTTTGGCAATCCAGACCACCCCTGTAGCGTTGCCCCAGTCATTCAGGCACCGTACTGGCTGCCCCACCTCACTACGGGACTAACCGATCAGACCCCAGTAGGCTACCGGCAGTTGTTAAACGTACTGAGTGAGGCAAATATATAAGCCTGCACCTGACCTTTCAGAAGCACACCCGCCTCAAGGCTCATCAAGGCGAAACTCAAAGACCATCAGGCTACGACTGCCTTCATCGAATTCAATCCACCTACAATCTCTCCGTTGCATGCTCGACCTGGCATCCTCCACAGTCATAGCTATGGCAAGTTTGCATATGCCGGACGACTCGCATAGTAACGATTCTTGGCCAAATGGCTCAGTATTCGGTTCGTCATGGAGGTCGCCAGCCGCCTCGACCTTGTCTCCTTCCACTCATGTAAATTTCGGTCCTTCCGGAGACAACTTCGAAACCAGGCATGTCTTTCCTCCGTCACCGCACCCGTCAAATTCTGAAGCTTCAAGAGTAGCTGCCACGCCATTATCCACGCCTCCAGGTAAGATTACTGTTTCCACTAATCTCTGTCTTAATCTCATATTTTGTTGGGACCATAGCCTTGACGCTTTCCCTGTATGCATCAAGGCACATTACTACCTTTCTTGAATTGCGAGTAGATTGACGTTTGAAAGCCTGAACAAGGCCCTTGATGCATGGCCGTTGACAATATGGCGGATTGGGCAAACACTGGTAACATTTTGGCCGTCGTTCTTGCAATCCATCATTCACCCCGCCAAGTACCGAGATACCGCCCGCTGTACTCATGTTTCCGTGAGAGACGTGAGATGGGGCGGAAAAGTTATCAACCTACCTCTGTGGTCATGCATCACTCGCTGCCATGTGCTTCCCCAACGATTACATTCCAATGAGACCTCCTCTCTCCTTCGTCCGAATATTTCGTGTCAAATCAGCTACTGAAGCTGGCAACGAATTCGTCATTGTCTCGCGCACGATCTGACGTAACCTGCAGTCTTACCTACGACGTCGCAATTTGAGTTCACCCCTCCGAGTCCTTCTGAGTCATTTTATCCCTCCCAGCCGGCACCATTCAAACGTCCGGTTGTCCCTGATGGCAGTACGGCCTCCAGCAATGAAGTCCTTCGCAGCCCGTTTCGAGACTGTATTGGCACATTTGGACTGCAGAAGTCACTGTTCTTCAGCCTGCCCAGTGATGGCAAAGTCAACGGTTACATCAAGTTCTCGTGGCCGAAGGATAAGCGTGCAAAGAATACCCTCACTAGCCGTACGGCTTCAATTTCGGACGCCAATAGGGTGATTGAAATTAATGACGCCACAGACACAAGTGACGGGTTCGCGTCGCAGTCTTCAATGGCACTCACTGGCCCCTCCCGAGCACCCTCGAGGAGTGAAGATTCAGCCAAATTTACTGTCGAGGTATCTAGCTTCTACAGTCAACTCTCGGCAGGGAATACTACGTCTAACACACCGGTCGGATTCACCTCATCTACTGTACTCTCGAATGCTTCTACCGAAGTTGTTTCTATGGGGGCACCGAAGTTGTTGCCTTCGCAATATGGTTTGGAGGCCAAAATGGACAACACCGACAGACGATTTTGGATGTTTTGTGAGTAGATTGAGGCTCCCTGAGCGTCGACGTGAATAACTTTAAGCTTTCTGACCAGTTATTAGATGTTTGGAATTGGTGTCCTGGTCGCAGCATACTGGTAGACACAAATCTATGGCTAAAGGATTTTGCCCAGATGCACAAAAGCCTTGGTGTTCGATCAGCTATCCAGAGTCTAGCCGGTATCTACATATACGATTATTTGCCACTCGACTCTATTCGCGATAGGGTCAATCAACGTTTCTTTGACGCCGAAGAGCGATATTCTCAATTGCTCAATGATCCCGCGACTGACCGAGATGAAGCGCAAGCAAATGAACTAATTACCATTGCTGTAATTCTCTCCATGCAAGATGTAAGTTTGAATTATGCCAGTGAAATTCATCACCATACGTATACCTTAGCCGATTTCGTCGTGAATTTTGCCTCTGACATGGTTGTAGATTGTGTTAACGGAACGCCGCCTGAATAAGCCATTTTCTCCTCGTTGGCTTCGGGGGTTCCGGCAAGGGGAGCAACTTCTTGAAGCAACCGATCACGGTTCGAGGTTTTGGAAGGCGTCAAACGTACAATCATCGTCATTACGGGTCTCTCAGTCCATCATTGTTGGACGTGCAGTCATCTTGGCCCAACCGATGTCTTCGTTACCACCACCCCACGAGTTCAATGCTCAAGAAGAGGCATCCCGCTTTGGTTGGCTTCTTCATGGGACAGACAAAGATATGTATAAAATCCATGGTGGTTGTGGGTTTTCGAAGAAGCTGCTTCACATTATGGGCCAGATAACGTATTGTGCAGCGCGATTGCAGCAAGAGCCGTTGACCCCGATCGTGCCGGTGACCGCGAAATATTTGTATGCAGAGCTGCGCGAGATGAGACAATGGAGCTCTGAGTCGAGGAGTTGGGAGAATGCAAAATCTAAGCCACCAATGATCAAATGGATACGATCTCGACCGAAGGGTTATCAGATTGACACAAACGCATCAATGACGGATGTGACTGCAGAAGCCTGGCGCTTTGCAGCGATACTTTATCTCCAATGTCGGGTGTTCCGGTATGTAGCAAGATTCGGGGGCCTTGATACGGCATCAGCGAGACACTAACATGTCGAGTTATTAGATTGCCTAGAAATCACCCCGAGGTGGTATCCAAGCTAGATAATCTTGCCAGATGTATCACAATTATGCCAACCTCGGGAACTCATTTTACGGCTCAGGCACCGCTGTTTCCTGTATTCTTACTAGGAATATTGGCAACTGTGCCTGAACATAAAGCCGTTTCGAGTAACTGGTTTAATAAAGTCCTTCAGACTCCCGTAAGAAGTGTAAGTTTACGATCTCTGCGGAGCGCCTTCTGGTAGCATTGAAGGCTCGATAGCTAATGGCATTTTTTGGGGGGGACAATACAGAGTGTTCCACCCTTACACACGGCGCTCTTGCATATTTGGAGCTGGATTGACAAAGACATCCCCCTCTCCTCGCTGCTTACTCTCGGGACAGATCAGCCCATTCACTTACGACTAGCTTGGTGGGAGGATTTGGTCACCCGAGTCCAGGCACAAGAACAAGAAGTGCTCTGTCTGACGTGATGAAGCACACAAAATTGTTGAAAACAAGACCCATATGTGGATGCGTAGACATGATCCCTCGGACAGCTCTCCGATCAAGTTCTTCTCCAGAACCTGCAGCAAAAGAGGTCGCCCGCCTGAGGTGTCAACACATGGGTAACGGAACTGCGATGACCATAGACTCCAGGCGTAAATACACACCAGCAACGGCGATCCCCTTCGCAGCTTTCACGGACGACTCATCCACGGCTGAACAATCTACTGAGCCTCGTTTTAATCGGTAAGATCTGCGTACCTCGCTGACAAGTCAGCGGGTCCTTCCTTCCAGCATGGAGCAGAATCCCGTGAACTTGCATGAACAGCACGCGGCAGACGCGGAGCGGGCCTAACGGGTTAGGGGAAACTCTGTGGGAATGGGACAACCTTTGTCCTGAGACTTGATGACTGGTGTTGGGTGGCTAATAAATCGCCTGCACAGATTGTTCCCTGTCAAGTCCTTCACCATCACGAAGAGAACAAGATAACCTCATAATCTCCGAATGCTTTCATCATGCCATGCTGGGTTCATTTCACAATCCTTATGCGTATTATCAGCCTCTCAAGCAACCGCACAAGTACAAAGCATGTGCTAGAGTCGTAGGCTCTTAGCTTTATAAGCTCTTTGCAAATAAGCGCCCACCCATTCGGTTTTAAGCGCGGCCTTGTTTCACAGTTCTCCACGGCACATCGAATGCCGTCTGACGCACTGTTAAGTGCTTTGCCTCGTGGCCCTGGGAAACCAACTCAATATGGTGATGCATCTGTCGGTTTCCGATTCTCGAATCAATCCATGCAATATACCTTTACATAAACAGTTAGTACTGCGAGTGTTCACGCACGTCGCTGCGTACGGTGAATTGCCTAAGCACCTATTACCCCACTACTTAGTATCAACCCATTGGCCAGAACAAAATCGTGTCAACCACACCAATGGCAGCCTCAAAGCCTAGTACTTACCGAAACACGCGACATTGGAGGTAAACCATAGCGGCAAAGCGCCAAGCTTCTGCGGTGGCATCCGTCATGTCTGCGTTTGTGTCGATCTTAATAAGCCTCCGGCTGAGAGCGAACCCGTTCAATCAAGGATGGCCCTGACTTTGCATCCTTCCAACTTTTCGATTCAGTGCTCCATTGTCTCATCTCGAACGATATGCTGCTCAAGCATCCTGTTGCTTCAGTTCTGAAGGTGCAAGACCTTAGGCTAAGAGTCATTTGACAGGGCTAGGGTTCCTAGGGCTGTTGGAGGCCAGCCTGGTCCGAAGACTTCTCCTCCGCAAGCCTAGCTGCTCGACAATCAACCCACCGTTTGTGTACACTCGAGAGCCAACAATGTAAAGTAAACAACGCAAATCATCTCCACGTTGCGATAACCACACAACAAGGGAACTCCTAGCCCGGTACCATCGTTTGCTCATTCTCACCGTCAGAGGGGACCGTGACATAGAACTCTGGGACTTCGGCGAAGTGATCTCACAACTAGGAGAGGGTGACGGTGACAGCGGCCTTGATGGTCTAGGTATCGCATGCGAATGCGACAGCGAGGACGAATGCAAATACGACCTCTTGGACGACGACGAGGAATCAGAGCATTCGTGCACGGGGTCAGATGCCGATTACTACGAGCTAAATGGTGAACGCACAGACCGAAAGAAAAGAGTTACGAGGCGAAAAGGAACGCCAGCAGGAACGGAAAAATTTCAGGCGAGAGCTTGAACGCTGCAAGGAACAAGAAGTGTACCAGCCTATGAGGCCATGCTGGAGGCTCAGAAAAAGGGAAACAGCCCTCGCCGTTGCCTGGAATCTGTCGCCGGCAAAGGCCTTTTACCTATACTCCGTGGATCATGTCTATTATTCCTACGACAACTTCCTCTACCCGTCAAAATATGTGGAATTCTATTACATCAGCGCAGATGGTGAGTGTGGCAATCCCCCAGATGGAGAGGCCGAGATTCTTGGCCATGTGTACTTGAATGCCAATGCAGGTTGCGATTTTGTACCTTCCCGTCCTCCAAAAACGGCTGGCTGGCAAAAGACACCGATGACAGCTGAACAGTCGGAATATGAGCCTGTATTCAATTCATCAGCAATAAGTACTTAATCATGACCGTTTTATTATAGCATAAGAACGCTCTCATAGGATTCCAAGATTCTACAGATTGCTATATAGAGAGTTATTTGACTCTTCTGCTTATCAGCATATCTTAAAACGAAGTTTCAATGCGTCCTCCTTACTAGAGAGGTAGAAACCTTATTGATCTCGTCTTACATTTTGATATCGCATAAGAAACATTCTGGCAAAATTTTAGCGCTTTTTATTAAAAACTGGCTGCGTTTGCAGGGGGGTTAAAAAGTGCCATTTGTATGGGATTGTGAGGTGTGGCACTCGGGGGTTTGTGGCACTCGCAGGTGGAATACGTTACATGTTTTACGAAGTTATTGGACTTCATCCATGCTTCTCGGTATATTACGGATACGGAATGTAAGGTATGCGGACCACTTCGAGCTTCGGGCGGACATGGTGGTTGAAATCGGAGCCGCAGGTTGTTTCCTTTAGGACAAAGTTAGGTGACCATGCCTTTACCCCGTGGGAAACAAGGGGCGAAGATGGAGCCAGTATTAAGTAATCTACCTGCCATCAATTGTGGAATCGGTTATAAGCGATGGTCAAAACGAGGTTAGGGATGTTGAAGAACTAGCATAACGAGCTGATGGAACCATTGAATAGATAGCTTTTGAGTGGAATACCTACAGCCATGACTGCACACACAATCTTATATTACTCTTAAAACTTATGCAACCAAACGATTCGTTAACAGTAGAGTACCCCAGCTCTGCCCCGAGCCCGAACCATTTGTGCTTTGAGAATCTACTTATGATTGCGCTTCGCCTTTTTATTAGGGCGCATCTCATTCTGGTACATGCGGAAAAAATCATCAGGCTCGGTTGGATGATCTCCAGTAACATCGTGGAAAGCCGTAGTTGCAATATAGTTGGTCTTGCCTTCGCGCACCAGACTATAGTATTCCAAAAGGTATTGCTGTTCCGACTGGTCGCTGTCTGATTGCGATTTGAGAACACGTTTTGCTTCAGCCCTAGAGAGAATTAGCATGGTTTGTTCACGTGTAGCATTCCTGTAGATTGTATACTCGGAAATATCTTCAAACTTCATCTCAGTCCCCAACGCGTTACCCGCTGCGGTAGCGAGCTCGTTACCTGCGCAGAGTTTTGGTCCTTCTCACTCATATCAGTCGCATTCATTGCAAACTGCATGCCTGACTTACCCGTCACGACCATCATCTGTCCTCTGTGCGCGTCGTCGAACCCGTGTTTTCCTCTGCCTGTGAGAACGTGGGCTGCGACGCGAGCAACGTCCTATACAGCATTAGCCATAAGACCATAAGACTGCGGGTCGTCGAATTCTCACCCCCAACGCTACGGGAGCGAATTTGTGATTCTCTCCAATCGGCAAAGGCAGTAACCCTTCTTCCCTGGCTTGCGGAGCATAGAGGAGTAGATTCTCAGCGTAAAATCCCGCTCTGGCCCACGTTAGCACAAATACATCGTCAATCATGTAACAGGGCAATTAGAACCTAATTACACAAGGTGATCCACCTGTTGGCGTACTGGCATCACCCTTTGCCTGCAGAACCAAGGCCTCGAGGTCGATAAACTCCCGAAGTCGAGGCTGCCGCTTGGGATCTGCATAATCACAACCTGCCGAACTAATGAGGCACACATTCGTGGCCTGGGCCGTCTTAGCCGCGTCGACTAGTTCGGCACATACATCAAGCTTATTTTGGCGTGCAGGTGGCACGATGCAAACTGTATCGGCTCCACTGTCCTTGAGACTCTTCGCCACGTCCTTGACGCGGCCGGGTACATGGGGAACGATTACTGCACCAAGATTTTTGAGCTCAGCTGCCCGTTCAGACTTGGGGTCGAAAGCGAGTCCAATCACGGAGTCGACTTTGCGCGAGAATTCTCGATGCTGAAGAATAAGTTCAGCGATGGCGAAACCCGTATTGCCATCCACGGCACTAATGCAGATCTTACGAGACATTGGTGTTCAGTAAATAATGCTTTCCTCCTTACTATTTAGAATCAACAGGGGAAAATGTCAGAGAGGGTAGTGTTTCTTTAAAATATATACTTTTGTACATGTTAAGTTGCTCAGCAATATTTTATCGTGATGTCACGTCTGCGTTATCACGAATACCGACTTTACAGTCGGCCGCCACAATCATCCTCGTACCACCTTGTCGGAGTCAATGGTCCGGTATGTAGCATTATTAACTACTCTCAACATTTAGGTCAATGACAGGTTCATCCCATCTAGGCGAATACCGCAGCAGTAAGTTATCCAGTTGGCTCGATGACGCATCACCACACGATAGCACAGGGCATTGGAATGGATGCTGTTCACCATATCGGTTGAGAGCACGGCTTGTGTATCGATCGTGGCAAGGTTTGTACAATTGCTTTTAGCATGAGCTCCCCACGCCCTCGTAAGCGAGGGCCAGAGTATCATCACTTCCAGATGAGACACAATCACACTGCAGAGCTTCAATTGAGGCACATCCAGGTTCCATTGGATATCGGGATATATTGCTAAGTACGCAAATGGCTTGCGTCTGAGAGTTATGTAAGATAAGTGAAACCAGCTTGCCTGAGACCTTGGTCTGGTACTCTCATATCCTTGCCTGATTGTACGAATGGCGAGAAGAGCGGGTGTTGCGGACTATCCGAAGTCGCACGTGGCCATGCGACGGTTCCCTGCTGCTTTGTTATTTCGGTAGCAGCGAACTGCGTACCGAAGGTTCCAAGCGTAGTATCATATTGAAGTCGCCCGTCATATGGCCGACATATGTCAATGCAGTCTTGGAGAGAACTCTCTTCTCCCTCGACTCCTACTCGGATTCTCCATTCCTCGGCAAGGTAAGCTATTATGCGCAAGGCCTTTTTAGCAAGAGGATGACATCGCTTCATTTCCTCAAGGGCCGTAACGTCCTTATCGAGGGCATGCAAAGCCGAGGAGCATCTTGGTTTCGCAAGCTCAGGGTTCCGCCTTTCAAAGGCAGAAGAGTTTCTTTCGGCGCAGCTGGTGATTGTGGCAAGATGAACGATGGCGGCAGAGAAGACAAAATATGGTATAAGAGAGGGCGTTCTCTGCAGTGTGTATAGCTTGGCATACGACTTAACCAGAATACCAATTGCGTCTGCCGCCTCGAGGCAAATTTTTCGCGGTAACAAGTCGGTCCCCGTGATGCTGCATTCTATAACAGGCCAGAACAACTGTATGATAGTAAAATGATAATACATACTAGTCGATGCCGTCAGACGGTTAGGCTGGTTCTAGGGGTGTTTTGAGAAGACATACTGAACGAAGAGCACGTATGGAGTAAAATTCTCGCCAAGTCGCAAGGCTTCTGGTAGCTGGTCATACCACACCAAGTACTTTGTGTAAAGTCGCAACAGACTCTTTGACGTCAAACATTCCACTGGGCTGTGGACGAGATATAGGCATTGATGGGCCAGTTCGCTTAGTCGGCAAAACAATCTAAATACCGACCCTTCGTTCGATACCTGCTCACAAGGTTGTGGCAATGGTACACCTGCCGGCGCTGTTATCAAACCGGAAATCCAGTTTGTCGGACGTCAATGCCTACCATCATCGGTATACGGAATCCAGGACCTATTATCTTCCACTTCTATAATCGGGGGTTTAGGTGGTAGCGTTGGCAAGAACGATGTTCTCGGCAAAGAGCCAGTAAATGACAGGGCGCTGGATGAATTGATGTATTAGCATCCCATCAAGTAAGCTGTTGCGTACAGATTAAGGATCAATGGATGTTATGCCTACTTATCTAGAGTGAAGGCCCCCCAAAATGTCGCCAATTGAACTGTACGTGCCTCGTCGTACTCGGCACTTTGTGAATCATGCTCACGGGTTTGGTGCAAGCCCATCTCAATAGCTAACCTCATGCATTGGCCGGCATAGTACTCGCTCACAGACATTCGACCGTAGCTCGCTTCCCGGATTGACATAATACCCAGTGCCTGGACAGTGGTTATAGAATGGTGATCTGTCTCGAGAAAAAATAGTCGTTGACACTCTTTGAAGAAATTTTCTCCTGACGTGAAACAATCGCCGGCTTCATCCCGGGCTCCACGCTGATTGGAAAAACGACAGCCCAAGGCAAGCAGGGCATTTGTGAGTAATGAGGAGCAGTACCTCCTTCGGCCATCATGAAAATCCGGAGATAGTGCTCCTTGCTCAACGATGCAAACGTGGGATATTCCCAGCAAAAGTATAACGCTAACAAATGCTGTACTAGGTCTGTATTATCAGTGACGGTCGTCCAAGTACCGGCGAACTCGGTCGTTGGCTGTCCCCAAGACCATAACACAGAATTGACTTCAGCTGATGCTGGCACAGGCATGTCGTGATCTGTAGTATGAGGCGGCATAGCCGGCAAACAAGCAGCATCGGCCGGGCCTAACATCATAGGCACATCTTCCTTCCCTTCGTGGCGAATGGTATCATGTTTTAAATCAGGAACTTGATTTCCTCGTTTCCAGAGATTACTCACTGTTCAAATCACCCTCGTCCATCTCGTCAGATATGCTCCTAACTGAATCTCCACCCCATAATCTCGTCAAGATTTGGCTTGCACGCTCCGACTGGACTAGGGCGGAAATAACACGACTAACTGAATCTTGGTGTTGCCGTAATTGTTCAATTTCCGCTCGAAGTTCGTCCTTTGACTGCCGCAATGGAGCCTCGTACACACAATCAACCGCGTAGGACTTGCAGCGACCGCATGGATTCTGTCCATCACACTAGTGGTACGTGTTCGTCATCCAGAGCTTGCGTTTTCACATTTTACGTTGCAGCGCACTTGAATCCGCAATAGAGTGCACTGCTCCGTTCCATGGCTTGCTCTACAATGAACAACAGACTTCTGCTGTAACATCTTTGACCCTGCCTTTGCGTGTTTCTTTCCCTTTTGCTGTGCAAGAAGTGATCCTTGAGATATGTCGACCTTGGTGGTGGACACCACTCTAGCTGTTGAGAATCCCTCTGGAAGGGATACCCGCAACAAAGAGCGTGAAAGCATTTGATCTGTTTGTGCTCTTAGCTACTTGAGTCTTTATTTTGATTTAGGAGTGTCAGTCACGCTTGGGTTGTTATTGACCTGTTGACTCGTTGGGCTGCATGGAGCTTTTAGTGTGGTCGCTTTGGGAACTAAGCCAGACCAAAACGGTCTCAGCCAAAGGCTGTCTCTTGTAGAACCCGAGAATTACGAAATTGACAATTTTGGCCCCCGCTCCAGAATTAATGAAGCAGCGACAACTTTCGCCAACATCATCAACAAAAGCCATGTCCGAACAGCAGCCGACAAGAGTCCCCTTCACGGGATCATGCCACTGCGGCGGCACTCAATATGTCCTCTTTCTCACCCTCCCTCACCCTTACTCCGAGACGCTGCCTCCCCCTCCAAGCGGCGTGCAGCGCTTCTACCGCTGCAACTGCACAACCTGCCACAAACGAGGACACTTTCACATCCGTCCCCTCAGTCCAACAGACGACTTTCTCCTTCTTTCGCCTCTTGACCCGTTGGAACAGCTTGGCGACTACCAGTGCGGAGAGAAGAGGCTACACTTTTTGTCTTGCAAGACCTGCGCTGTGGGGCTATTCATCTTTGAGGGTGAGGGGGAAGTCGTTGAACTGGATTTAGAAGAGTTGGGTGTCCATGGAAGAGGTGAGCGTGGAACGAAGACACAACTTTGGAGGCCAAAAAAAGGGGGTGGTCACCCCGAGCTAGGGAATTATGTGAGTGTTAATGGACACACGGTGGATGCGAATCAGGACGGCTTTGATATGAGAGAGTTGACGGAAAAGAACTTTGTCATGTATTGCGATTGTTTTGGCGATGAGACGCCGCCGCGATACGGTAAGCCACAAGTCCACGGATGTTATTAACTACTCGCTCTCTATATTTCAAGTCGTATATTTCTAAACATATCGCTACATTCAAACCAAGAACTCCAATCAAGTACATGGGTCTATTTCCCTTCACTTCCCTGCCTCAGCCTCAGGGTTATCCAACCGGCCCGGTCTCGCAAACACGCCCCCGAGGAACGACAACAAACTCGACATCCTCTGCATGCAATAATAGAAAGGGAATGTAATGTAATGTAATTTATTTACGCCCGGAGGGATGATCCCTAAAGGGCCATAACGATGCGCTACTTGCTCATTCTACCCTGTAAGCTAAACACCTAAGGCCCGACAATGGTTTCCTTCCTAAGCACCTGCAGCCTCATTTCGCCAACTGACTGTCCTGCCCTGAGGTCATTCCCCCCGAGTGCCCAGCATCCCATCGTCGGCAGCTGGAGCTCGGTCGGTCAGTGCAAGGCTGCACGACTAGGATATTACGCGCTGATTCCAGTCCACTTGTCCAACTCATCGCAGGTTTACCTGTTCAAATGTCCGCATCCAGCCTTCCTGTTGCCATTGCAAACTTGATCGTTGTTCGGACTGCCGCCATGTCTGGCTTCCATCCCTCGCCATCCGATCCAGACTTGCCTCCCAGGAAGAAAGACAAGTTTCCAACCTTGGTCCGCTTGTACCGTATCATGTCTTCCCTCTCCGAGTTCCAACGTCTGCACCGAAACAGGAAATGCTCGACTGTCTCTGCGGCTTGGCCGCAGCTGCATTGGTCCGAACCTGTAGCCCTGATGCTGTGCAGGTACCTGTTGAGCCTGCACTTTCCTGTTCGCAATTGTACCAGTATTCTTGACTCCTTGGCACTCAAAGCGTCATAAATGGTCCGCGTGTGCTTGCCCGGAAGTGCTGTGTCGATCCGTTGCGAATGCCGGCCTACACCGATGGGTAACCTTTGCCGCTGCTGTTGCAGGTGACCGAGCAGCAGCCTCGTTCTCGTAGATCGTGCTTGGTAGCGTGCTCTTTCTCGAACGCACCCGTCTCCCGTAGAATCACGGGCCATTGTCTTGGCCACCGCACCCGACCGGAAGCGCTCATGACCTGCCGGCACCCACAGCACGGACACCGGCACATCTTGCAGATGCGGCAGCCTCACCTGCCTGTACACCTCTTGGATTGTGCGTTGTCCGGATTGCTGTCGAGGTTGTCCTACCGCCTGTACGGCTGCCCTGTTGCTGCTGACGATGACCACGTTCCTGTGCGGAAGCCTCGCGGGCACGCTGAAGAAGAAAATCGTAGGAATAGCGGATTTCATGCAACCGTTGTTCTGCCCCTGCTTTAGCACGTCTCAGAGCGGCCAATCTTGACTCTGCTGGTGGGGTGGTGTATTCGCAGCTGCACCCGCGTGGCAAGCACGGAGAAGATTGCGGCCGTACACCATCACAGTAGAGCATAGTTAGAGACTTGCCGTGACTTGCTAGATGTTTGATTGTGGTGCTGTAATACCCCGACCTTGCGCTTCCTGCAAGTTTTGCAAGCAGCGATAACAGACCGAGGGCCTTCACTAAAGTCTGGCTCTTGAACTGCACGGTTCCCTGTCGTTGACGGCAGAAGAGGCCGCAAGACGCTCTTAGGCGGCTGGCCGGGCATTCTCGTGGTAGTATAACATAAGTATAACCTTTCCGCCGAGGTGGGGATATATTGCTTGGGCAGTTATATGGTATCGGGCCAGTGCCTGTCTATGACGTCTCTATTGCGGCACCGGCGAATTGCGCTAATGGCGAGTGTGGCGACCTCGCGCGAAGAATATCGTTCTCTTCTACTAGTCGCTCTTTTAGCGGTCGAACTGACCATTAACTTCTGCCACTGTATAAATTTAAGTAATTGTCTATTATTTCGCATCCCTGATGGCTTTCTTGACGATTCCCACAGCGTGAGTCCCTAAGGGGAATTGCCAACAAGGCAAGGACCGGTCAAGTGAATCGCCGCACCAACTAACCATAGCTTTGCTTATGAGTTGCTCCATACTGGCATAACCCGTAATCCTGATTTCATTGTGAGGAAAGCCCCAAAAAGGTGGAGATATTTCACCAAAGACGCCCCTGCCTAGCAATCCTTCTTTCGAGGATTCCATATCTTTTGAGGGAGTGTTTCTGAGCTCTTGAGATATATCCTTCCATTTAGATTGAGCTAAAGACAAATGTCATTATGACATATGTTGTGCTCGCAGTGCTGTTCTGGTTCTCGGAATAGCCAACGAAAAAATAGTATTCAAAGAGACGAGGTCTTGATGAACTTGAGCTGGCTTTTCGCATACCTCCGTTGCCGAGACCCGAGCTGTTGTAGAGTCCCCATGATATGGTCGACTCGCTTTTGAGCCGCCACAGCCTCATGGTTGTTATTGAATGAGTCGTAGTCGACTAGTTTCTCGTTTAGGTCTTTTTGAAATGCTGGGTAGACTGCAGCCTCCTTAGGATATGTTCCTAATATCCCATCACTGAAGTGAAATGAAGGCAGTTGGTCACTGGGGATATTGACAGAAGCGGGGGTCCGCGTTGATGTTGCTAAAGGGGAAAATGGCAAGTCGCTAACGAAGCTTGGCCCAACGTTGTGCCATGATGGTAACGATACAGCCGATACATAACCAGCTACTTTAGTAGGATCAAACAGGTGGTATGTCTCTGAGCCGAGATCAGATTGACCACTCCCACGAAAATCGCTGATATCTGTAGTTCCACATTGGCAGGAACGAGTTATGTTGGCTGGGCGAGGGATCATTTCGCTTTGTCTATCATCGTATCGTTTGCGCTTGATTCCTTTAGTTGTCGAAATCTGGTGGCGTTCTATGGTAAAGGACTCGTGGAATTGTTGCTCGCCGTCGATGTAGGATCTTGGCACGGCATTGGCTGGTGTTGGTTTCCAACTCCCGGCCATCGCGATTGCGATTCTTAGATCTCGCGAGAATTATTTTCCCTGGGAGGAAAGAGTCGAATATGTCGTTGGTGACGTAGATTTCCACTTCGTTTTTAATTACCCGTTCTATGACGTCACAACCTAGCCCCGCTCAATGGGAATTTGTTGATGGTACACAGTTCCTCGCACAGGAATCATTAGAGAGGCTGGTTCTTGCTGGGATGCTGTAACAACACTGGTGCAATCTCTCGAATGAGCCCTTCCCCCAGTCTTTCCATTTTTATTCCTTGTTGCCTGGTCCGGTACGAAATAGCACCTCATAATCTAGAGAATGCCAGGTCAAGTCCCGAGTTCTGTTAAAAGTGTCGGATTACTTGTAATGCTTCCGACCAAGTGAGCACTGTGCTTTCGGTCGTTGTAATTTGCGGTTTTGTCGGCCCAGCTAATACTGTACCTTTCCACGTACTCCGTGGGTTGCATAATCAGGTGGCTACTCGTGATGGGCAGATTTCCTCGAAGAATTTTGGGTTTGGGCGAACTTACTTATCGAAGTCTTGTGGACTTCTCATTAAGCGTAGCCAGTGGTCGCTCATGTTCTTTGGTCTTGGTTTGAAGACTGGCCATTGGTCTTCTAGTCTCCTGGTTTTGGAACAGTGTACTAAGTGTTCAGGGGTACGGAGCCTTTGGCGGGAGCACCGTGGGTTTTCCTTATGATTGAATTTCCGGTGTTGGGGCGCGAGCTGGCTTGGTTCGCCTCCTGTTCTTCCAGCACATTAGCAGAGCGGAAAATATTTGGTATTCTAGTCTGAGAGGCTCTTGGTTGATGATTTGTCCTGGTAATCCATGTCATGATCCGCGCGCTTCGCTACTCTCTCCTCTTGCTCGGCATACCTTGCTTTATCACCAGCCCTAGTATCTTCAGGAGGTGTTTCCGACCGTTTCCGCTTTTCAACGAGGGATTGCTCGCCCAGTGCTCGCTCTACTTTGCTATACGCCGCATCTAGATATTGACAGAGTTGTATCCCGGCCGTAATGGGTCAAAGTAGAATCTAACCTTTGTCTCGTCCGGTGACGCTTGTTTTGAAGAATCTATTATCTGTTTTAACACGTACGCGCTCAACTTCGCACTCCGTCTTTACCCTTCTTCGAGTAGGGTACCTTGACAATCTTTCACTTTTCAACAAACACCATTCGTCTACGCAGACGCCCTCTTCGTCGTCTTGGTTCGCACATTGAGTGTCAATCGGAGTATCTGCTCCGCTCCCACCGACGTCGTGGCGCAGAAACCCACTACGCGGAATGGACATGTCCGGAGACCCCTCCCGCGTGACGTACCATGAGAGCCGTGAAGCTCATGGAGGTATTGGGCCGAGAAACCAATACTACAAATCTCCAATCCAATTCAGGCTGTCCCAACGAATGTTGCGCAGGACGATCTGCGACACGACAATTGATCCGACAACCAGGTAACTCCAAGTCATGGCTTATGATCGACATGCGGACTCGAGGTACAGCAAATGATGAGATTTCAACTGTATGGTCTTCTCAAAAGCCAAGTACCCTGATTCCAACACAGGGCGACTTTGGCACGGACCTATGAGATGCCATGGAGCCCATGCCGCCCCTGGTGGACATGGTGGATCTTGGAGCGGTCCATAACTCCACCGCGCTGCCTTACCTACTCGATCTCACAGGCGTTCTTATACATTGGATCGATGTTCTATCAATTTCTGGATCCACTCTGTTTGCCGTTCCAAGGGATGGGAGAACAGGCTCAGTGTTCGTCATGCCCATCATGCCTCCACAGCTACCTGCGAAGTGGAATCAAAACCATCCGCCAGTAAAATGACTGGGAAGGTGCAATTTGTATTTAGCTGGGACTTGCACAAACCTGTTGTCAGTCGGATCTGCTATGAGTCTTACATTCTACTTGTTGTACATTCTTTTCTGTTCATTTAACTAGGTTCAAACTCTTTGGATTTTAGAATCGTATGGCAGGTCACAAACCGGCATTGAATAACTTACTTGTCTCTAATTTAAAAAGCTGCTGTACGGAATTATGTCAACTATCCCTCCCTTTCCTGGATGTTGAGCTGCCCCAATAGTGCTGCATACGGACGTCAAACCGCAATTTTTATTCTCGGCTGGGACTGGTAGCACTTTATGACGACATATTCATAGTAACCAACAAGAGGCCCTGTGGTCTGTACTACGTGTCAATAAAGCAACCAAGATGCCGAGGAGATCGATCGCCTCTACGGCCTTCGTAAAACCGGTGGGTCGCTTGGGCACTTTAAAGCAACCAACTAGGCTAAACAGTCACCTAATATTTGAACAGTGTTTACTGCAACTAGGCGATAAATGTGCCCAAAAATGGTGACCTCGGGCTGTGCTGCGACAGTAGTATTCATGCCTTTATACCACCGATGTTTAGGCATATTTGAGACCTCTTTCGCTATTAGTCCAATATGGCATTTTACTGCCATATGAGTAAGTGTATCATTACCCAGAATACACTCTGACCGCCTAGTGTCATTCTGTTGAACCGTGGTAGTAGAATGACGAGGACAGAAAAAGAAGCATTCAATAGCCTGGTCCCAGCAAACTGTATATGGCTGGTTATTACAATTATGTCGTTACATTATCGATACAACTGGATAAATTGAGTAGCGCAGGAAGCGGGATGCGGCTGTTAGCACAGCCGGTTATGTGCCGACTGAATCTTCTGCACCGTTACACAACGCTGGGCTTAGCTTTGCGTAGCCAAAGTGTCATGCCCGTCTAGCAATTCCCTTATTTAATATCTATTGACCACGGTACCTAAGCTCCCAGTGGCAGCCCTGTCAAGACCGGAGCAAATGAACCTGTGAATCTGGCGATTGATGGGGAAACTAGCGCTAACTTGACTGGACCTACTGGAAGAATTGTGGGGAGTCAGGCCACTTTTACAGTCGAGTTGGCCTAGATTCATCCAATTTGGGCTTTGGTTAAAACAGTGGCTGACAGCCCCGCGGCGTGATGAAATACAAACATTTCATTCACTTCCAAAAAGGTCTCACCCGTGTCAGCGGTAGAAAGTTCTAATAATTCGCTGTTTTTTTCGTGCAATTTTCTTTTCCTCAGAATAGTTTCGGACTCTCCTATTACTGTCTACGAGAGACAAATAGAGCATCTTTAAGGGACCATAACGGGACGACATGCAGCAATTGGCAGAAAACCCTGCTTCACTTGACGTGACAGTGGGTTGCAAAGCGGAGACACCTGGTGGGAAAGCGCGGGATATCAGGATTATAGTCCAGGAACTAGCTAATATGGACGAACGGCAGCGGTACCTCGGAAAACAAAACCTAGAAGCCATCGAGGCGAGCACTATTATGTGCAACTCCACTAACCCTGAAACTGGATCTTCTGAACAGGCTGACAAGTGACATGTTCTTAGCAATTGGTAACAAACCCTGATTCCAACCCGGATAATCGACCGTTTTTGCTGACCAGTAAAACATATCTCACAGTTCGAATGTCATTCCTGTTCTGCCACTCATACCCAGAAAAGACACCCTATTTCCAGTAGCCTTTACCCATCATAACAAACGGTTCAACAAGAAGCGGCGATTTATGTCTGTCACATATTTTCGTCTTTTCATGCGTGGGGTCTATGGGATCCTGAGGCATGGCCTACGTGGCATGCTAGCCACTCAGGATTGACTGAGCGAGTATTTCAAATTCCGAATAGATCCTGTCATGCTCATAAACGTAGGATGATCTACTGAGGCTCGGGTACTGTTCAAGAAATCTTGTTCCTTTTAGAACATCTGGCAGGATAATCTACCTGCTTATCAGCATCCATACTGGCAAAGCCACTTGAATGGCTAGACTGCCCACCCTTTGAAGCAATCTCCTGGACCTCCTCCTGGGCGCTATAGTTATTTAGCTTGTATCTAAATGGAATGATGGAATGGAGGAAATGTCAATACCGGTTTGCAAAGTTTCCGGGGTTTCTAATTTCCGGTCATTTTGCTTGTACCGCGAGTTTCTATGTTGTAGGTGGCAACGTCGCCTTAGAAGATAATGTTCGTTGGCACATCCTTATGCGTTTAAGAACTTTCCGGTAATTATACCTCTGTGTTGCGTAAAATACCAAGTTTCATCCCATGATCAGTTACGTCGCTTACTCGTCAGTTCTTCCTTACATCATCTACCAAACAACATGGCCCAGGTTCACACGTTCAGGCGTGCGGCCAGAGTATGCAGCTCCGACGACGGGGATATCTGCGAGCACGACACAAGCAACTGTTGACTTGGTGTGAGACATGTGCCCAAGACATTTTTAGGCAGATGAGTCACTACCTAGTGGCACGGGCCGTGCCACTAGGTATATATATGTATGAGAGCTGTCAGCCAGAATTGAATACAATAAGTTCAATCGCAACAGCAACAATGTCAACTAGAGCAAACACCGTTAGCACGGCAACATCAATTCTGTAGAGAACGGCGATGACCGCCAGCATACCAAGAGCCACAACTCCAATTACGGCAAACGGTCATAGCCAGAAAACCATTTCTCAAGGGTTGCCATACAGCACCAGCTCTAGTCGTGAGAACAATACCAACGGTGGCAAAAGTAGTGGCGACAACAGAAACAACATGTATAATATCCAAAACAACCCGCACAGGAATATAACAACAGAAACGACGCTAATAACACCAATAAGCTTCAAAGGATCTATCCAGACATCTGGTTGGTTTGCCGCAGACAAGAAATGCAAAGACAAACGCAAGTATCCACCAATTCATGCAGTTAATCGAGTCGGGACGTATTGCGTCTAAGATCCTGATTCTATTTGTACGCGGTTCGCTTCTTACTGATAAGAGGATGACCGTTCATCGCAAATACTTGACTCACGGGCATTCACAGCTCTCTTCAAACTGTGGATTACCGTGGTCACCCAATACTGAACATCGCGCTCAGTTGTTCGCTTATATAGTGCCTCTTGCATTGTTTGCCGGCTTTTCTCAGACATGTTCAATGCCTCGTGAATCTTATCTGCAACGCCAGTTGTATCCCATGGATTGATCTTAATAGCCTCCTTCAGGCTGCCGGCCGTTCCGCTAAACTCAGATATGATGATCGGGCCATTGGCGTGCTGCTGACAAACCACGTATTCCAAACTCGTCGTACTCATTCCATCACGAACGCTTGTGAATAATGCAAGATCTCCTGACCGTAGCAGAGCGAAATATTCGCTGGTAGTGAGACTTTGGGAGTGTAGCTGAATGGGCATGAAATCCAGTGAGCCATACTTGCTGTTTATTTCAGAGACGAGTTCGCTGACACCAGCAGCGTATTTGGACTCCTCCCTATCATCAGTCTCGATGCTTGTTTGGCTCATGACCTGTACAAGTATCACTCTGTTTTGATATTCCGGATATTTGTCGAGGAATCGACCAAAGGCGAGCAACTTTTTGTCCACGCCGCCTAATCTGTCCTTGGGATCATATGCCACAATAATTTTCTTGCCACTATGCTGCTTTCTCAGCGCTGAGCACATTTCAGTGACGGTGGTCTTCCATGCAAGGGAATGAATCGCAGAAATATCTATTCCCATTGGTATCACCCGAATCCGCACACGCCCCGTTGCTGTTTGAACGACTTTGCTGCTAGCGTCTAAACCGAGAATTCTGGCGCAAGAGTTTGCAAAATGTTGAGCGTAGTGGAATGACTGGAATGCAATTAGATCAGACCCAAGCATACCTTCAAGAACACTTTGCCGTCTACAAAGACATCGAATTAATTCGCTAGAAGGAAAAGGCGTGTGCAGATAGAAAGTGATGCTTATATGCGGATGTCGTTTGCGCAGAAGTAGCGGTAGAAGCATCAAGTAGTAGTCATGGACTATAACAACATCTCCGGGTCTATAAGATTCAAGGACCTTCTCCGCGAACCGTTGATTCATTCGATAATAATTTGCCCATCTCACGCCTTCAGAGTACGGTTCGCTGGGTGGGTGCTGCCTATAATGAAGTAAAGCGCAAAGATCGTGTTCTGCATACTGTCTCCATCTCGATTGGTCACACAACTTGATGCCTTCCGGTTCAATGTCCGTTTCCTCCGCAAGCCACACGGGAAGGAAACATATTTCATCTTGATGTAACTGGCATTCAAGCCTCTGCTGGTCAGCACGAGTCACAAAAATGTTTTTCGGCTGGGTTGTTTGTAACGTTTCCCTCCCTCCCAGAGAAATAGACGTAGACGAAGGGGTTATAAATGCATGGTTAATAGGCACGTTTTCGTTATCACTGCTAGGCGCTCGGCGAATCTCGCCAGTCCACGCCACAACAACGTGATTATAACTACCGTTGGCAGAAAGATAGTGAAGAGCGTCCAACAACGCCGAGCGGTGGTAGCAGCGCCGCAGGTCCTTTGCATTGGCTGCGTCAGCACCGACTTGAACAGGCATGCATTGCGGTCTTCGAGGGCTTACCCAGTTCGAACCTTCGCGATATTCCAAAAGATGTGGGACAGTAAACGTGACAGATATGATCTTCTCATTCGACGGTTGTTGTTGATCCACTTGCGTCTCTGTACGAGAAACAAATGGAGACGTCGCTATCGTCGAATCATAGCCTGGAGTCACACTTGGCGAGTTTAGAACTCTCCTCTCGAAATAGTCTTGGTTGTACGACTCTCTGCCTATGCCAGGTGTGACCGGAACTTGCTGATCGGATTGGTGCGCAGGAGCAGGCAAGTGAGTTATGTTCCTACTCGGTCCCTTCTGTCTTGGGTAAGTCATAAATTACGAGGAGTCGCGAAGCAAGACTGAGATGTTACCCGTCGGCCATGGAATTACTTACCATTTCTTCGCGTCAGTAGAACTGCAAAGCGCTCCTAAAGCTATAGAGTAGTGCGAAGGACTCAGACCACCACACGATAAGGAAGGGGTGGTAATATTGATCGTTTCGTAGCAACCGTCTAACGAAATCCAGTTCGCCCCATTCCACGAAGCCATTATAACGGCGAATGCTTCTTTACGGTGTTTTGTCGATGGTGATGTCATCACTTGTCTAGATATTTGCATATCTGTTCTTTTACGTATGAGAAAGTGGCTTTCCTGTAAAAGCTGTTGGACAGGTCCGATGTAAATACATTGTCCTCTGCCATTGGTCGATGTGGGGATGGCCGAGCTTACCGGACCTTTTCGGCCGAATTAACAGGGACCATTCATTCCTAATTACTGCGTGCGGCACATTACGGGGAATATACTTTAGAAATAAGAAGGCGAATGAGACTGGTTAGTTTGTACTTGGAATATTAAATTGAAAGCTATGTGATGCTTGACTATAGCAAAAGGTCTCTTATTCAGCCGAAAGAGACTAGCTCGATGCAAACGGAATAATCTTGGCCATGCGCGTGGTAAGTATTCCCTGACGGCGGCGAATTACTTTACTGCCCATTGTTCGCCATTAGTCGAATCAGCCTTTTCCGGATATCGATATCTTACAATACTAATGCCCTCTGCTCTTCATAAAATATCGCCATCTCTAGAAGCTGTTGCCTCTTAATATAACCCACATTGAGCCCCCACCTTCGCAGGGAAGAACGATAGTGCTCGCAGCCATGGTTAATCGCCACCAAAGAAATTGCAGGAGCTTCTAATGGAGTGGTGACTTAGTCGAGAAAAGGTAGGCCCGACCTCAGCTCTCTGTCGCCCCAGCGAAGGACACCGATTGATCGAGCTCAATTCGCTCGGTACCCTCAGAGTGGGGTGGGCGGATGTAGTGTAAACGGCATGTCCACCCAAGTCATTGCAGCGTCATCCATATTTCGGAACAAATATATAGATGCAGTATTTTCTTAAGCATCTTGACTTCCCCCTTGCCATCTAGTTCCAAGCCTGCTATTAGGAAATGGCTCCTACCACTCTAGTAGGTCTGCCAACTGAAATCCTGGCACTTGTATGTACAGTGTTGTGCCTACACTGTAATTTCAAAGAGCATCTCAATGGCAAAGCCACCGATATAGACCCTCTCGAAAGCCATAAAGCCCTTCAGTCGTTCAGCAAAACATGCAGTCGTATTCGCAGCATTGTCCAACCTTTCCTTTTTCATTTCCTCTCGGCAAGCAACTGGGCCCTATTCGCAGACACAGTTGTGGAAGATGTGGACGTAATTAAGCAAGTAAGAATATTTGATATGGCCAGTTCTATTCCACTTCCAAGAGCCTGTTATGACGAATATTGCGCAACAATTACGAAAGACACTATTCGCACGACTAGGACCGTCAGCTTAGCCGACGGTGGAGTATGGGAGTACGACGACACTTATCTTGAGAAATCTGAAGCCGAGATCATCATGGCCTTGTTGCCAAGTCTTGAAGTATTCTTACTTGATATCGATAATTTTGGCGAGAAGACCGTCGCCCGTCTTTTGGATAACCAGAGCGGGCTAGGTTGGGGGTGCCTACCTATCCTTCCGCGCATGAAAAGGCTAGATATCCGCTCCCAAGACAATGACTGGACTATACACTACACCAACTCTGTTGCACAGGCGCTTATCAAGTGCGCTCCTAACATTGAAACACTGAGCTTGTATAACATAGATATGAGGTCTGGCTTGATAAATAGCATCCCTTCCTTGGACCTTGCTTGTGACGGCGCAGCAAGAGAGCGGATAGATAATGCAAAAACTCCGATATCTTGGCTGAGAAACCTGCGCACCATTGACCTAGTTGATTGCTGCTTGGAAAATGACGAGCTGATGTGGCTCCAAAACATGACATCAGACTGCGGCGGCCTGGAACGGTTTTCTCTCAAGAAGAAATATTGCGGCCAAGGACTAGGTCCTGAACTGTGGCCATGCAAAGTTCTAGATGCTATTTCAGGTGCCTCCAAAAGTCTAAAAGAGCTCAATTTACACATAAAAGGCACACTTTACACGCAAGACCGTAATGCTGCGGAGCATGTTTGTGGAAGAAATCAGCTAGCACGGTTGACACGCCTCGAGACCTTGGAAATCCACGAAGACGCGTTTTGTCGAGGGCATAGCATGGCATATGAGGAGGAAGACATCAGCGACAGCACAATCGATGACTGGTCGTGCCTGACTAGAATAGTCCCCAATAGTGTCAAGAACTTGGTCATCTGGGCGGATAAGTATATGCCTTCACTAAAGGACCTCATGCACTTCGCGGAACATGTCCTTGCAGGTCACTTCCCGAGCTTAAGGCATACGCATGTTGTTTTCTCAGACTACCATTCTATCCCGCAAGACAAGAGTGCAGAAACAAGTATGTCTGCGGTGGGCAGAGCGATACTCAGGACTTTTGGGAATACTGATGCGGTTGGGATAGTCACCGTGTCTGTTAATAATGATGATCACTGTGAGATTATTGGTCAGTCTGGGAAGCAGTGACCGTTCCATAGTGATGTACTTGATGCCATAGTCACAGACCAAATTATAGTCAATACAACCCTTTTATCACTGCAACGGCTTATGACTTGGCCCTATACTGACACTTAGTGTTAGCTGGCCCACAACTTGTAGGGACATCTCTGCTTTTTTGCAGTATCAAAAAAAAAAGCTATATCTGCAGGTGCTTCCGAAGTCCGGAAGGTCTCGTTCGCGGTTGTGCGACCGGCGGTATTCTCGAGGAATTGGTCATATTCAAATATGCAATATCTGAACAGCGCGTCGCAAATCAAAGCAGTAGCTCGGAAGGAAAATCCAAATCTCTTCAGCACAGGTTCACGGATTCCTTGAATATGTAACTCGGAGGCGATAGCTCACGTGAGATACCCTGACAATCTCCGTACTTTATGCAGTGCGTACTCTTATTTTCGCCGTTTTGCAATGCTCACATGCCACGGCAACAGCTTTGCGAGCTGGCACGAGTTGTCGTTGAAGCTGGACTGGAGATTGCTCCGCTGTTGGTCGCGGTAGAAGAGGCCGAGACATGTCATAAGTCGGTAGGCTGGCCACCAATGGATGCTGATAGATGATTTGAATTATGTGGCCGCTGTGCTTCAGTCTGATTGTAGCATACAATGTGTTGTTTTGTGGCAATCGGCAGCTCCCCACGCGTCGTTGGCAAAGGTAAAAAGTACCGTATTGGCCAAACTTCCTTTGTGACCAATCACGTCTCCAGGCCTGGTCTCCGCAATTGTGAGTCTTGACGTCAACCCGTTGGAATGGAGGACGCCCGAACCACTTGCAATATCGCGTTTCATTGAGTACGGCAAGCGGATTCGGGTCAGTGAGCTAATGGAGTAGAATGCTCGGCTAGGTTGGACATTAGATAAGAAATGCCAACAAAGAGAGATATCCTCGGTTCATATACCACCTTGGGTGCCAAGAAAGTCGTTCACAATTGGAGAGAAATTCCAGTGGGCATATCATCTGTCACACTTCACGACTCGTTTGCATAACTGGACGACGATCGGGCAGAAGATCCCCTGTGAATCGGGCAACGAGAGACTCTCTTAATTTTCTATCTAAAGGAATGGAATCATACAAAATTATATACTTATTGGAATACTGCTGCTTACGCAGCAGTATTACGATTTCCTATTGCCACTTTGCCACACTCGCATGTTTGCTTGACTGAGGCAGCATTTATTTGACAATAGCATATTGTGCTTGCTTTGAATGAACGACCTGATCTTGACATCATCAGAAGGTCTGCAGTGCTCCCCTTACGTACTGCGAAGGAAGTCTTGTCCTAAATGTTTGCAAGGCTGCTGCTGCCTAACTTATGATAGGTGGAAACGTGGTGTTCTGCCTTGCATACGGAGTACATAGTCTGCATCTGGCTGAGGTGTGATGGCCGTGGACCATGCTCTATACGACATGCTACAGACCAGGCCATCAGCACCACACTTTGGACGGGTACAGCGTGCTCTTCACCCATGTCGGCCTTTACACCTTGCGGAACGCAGCCTTGATACGACGAATGAACTCAGCCCACATGGCATCGCGATCATCTCGAGTCCGGTCAATCGCCTCCCTATCTTCCTGAGCTCGTCGTAACAGATAGCTCTTCGTCCTCCCGTATATTGGTAAGTCGTTTTCGTGTGGCAATGGAGCCATAGATTGTCACTAGTGAGGAAATCAAGGGTAACACAATGAACAGCCCAATAAGCGCGGCGCATAAAATCATGGCGAATATCGCGAATCCGTATGCTGCTTGTTGAAGATCATGATCTGGACTTTTAGAGTGCGCTGACAATGATAGATTGAAAGCCGACAGAATAATGACAATAACACCAAACGCTGACACTGTGTTATTGTACTGGTCCATGTAAGGCACATAGCTTTCGGTCAAGGCATGGGGGAAGCCTTGAAGGATGCTGGATATGGAAAACTTATAAGGCGAATATCGGTAAATGGTGTCGAGCCGATTTAACCGCAACTCGCCATACTGGAATCGTTTGTCCATGGTATTAGAGTCCTTAGGGTTGAGATTTGGTAGTATCGTACGGGAAAATTCCGTCCAAGCTCGGTAGTCCAAGTTCACATTGACCAGATGACATTCTTGTGCCACCTGTAAATCATGACCGAAGCGAATGAGACCACAATAAGAGTATAGAAGCCCGCATGCTGCTCGGTGTAATCGAGGTTCGCAGCATATATAGGTCTCCCAGAAATCGTAATTGAGCAGAAAGTCCGGGAGTGGTTTGATAAATATTCTCGATTTCGCCCAAACGAGGTGAAGATCCAGTTCTTCTGCGATTACAATTTCACGGCGAAGGAACTTCTGGTAGTATAAGGAGCGTGGGGCTCCATGGACGGCGATTAGCCATAGTATCTTGCGTATGGAATTGAATCGAGAAAGATCGAAAAAAGCACAGAGAAATCTGTGCACTTCATTTCTATGCTCAAATCTCAGTGGCTGCAGTTCTCTCGCTAGGGGAGATGAATCGTTGAAGGCCGCAGGGAGGACTAGGTCCTCCCTAGCAATCAAGGACGAAGTCGGTGGGAACGGGGGCTTGTATGATGGCGACGCGATCTTCTTCCCGAATTTGTCCATAGAGGATATAGTACGACGACAGTTGCGGGAAAAAATTGGAGTTGTAATAAGATTGGTATGTTAACAGCTCTCTAGAGGAGTTCAGGGTGGAGTACTTATGCAGATTTTGATTTTGATCAGTAAATGATGTCAATCTGGCGCCGCTCGGAAGCTAGGAGTATGCCGTGAACGACGGTGAGTCTGTGAGAGATGCCCCAATTTATGGTTCATGGACCTGCAGATGTCAGTATAGCTGACCACATTATGACTCAATAATTTGTAACCAAATATTTCTTGTCGAAGAAAGTGGAAGGCGGTCGAGGACTTCTTCCAAGCCAGAAGGGGGAGCAATCCAATTGACTTCTAGGCCAAAAGGAATGAGTTTGATGAGGCTTGATTTGCGTGACTATTTGCCATTCCGGGACTGTTGCCTAGCCAGATATGACTTCACTATAACGTCGACTATCGGAGGGTGCAACTCCATCCTATCTTGATTGATTCTACGATGGCCGACATCGAGCGTCAAGATGACGGTATTGACCTAGTTGACTACCACCGAAAAATCCACGGGATCAAACACAAGTGCCGAACTGCAGAACCAATCTTGAATTGATTTAATTGATTTGGAATATTTCTTTTACTAGACTCATCGTCTCGACCGATTGTAGTCGCTTCGAATTCGGCTTTACCCCTGCACGCAGCTACTGTCGGGCAATCCACTGCAGGGGCTAGTCCTCAGTGGACGCGCACCATTCTAGAGTACCTTGGGCTATGCTAAAATGAAAAGACCTGGTGGGAAGGTTCGTGAAAGAACTGGGAACCCAGGCGCTTCTATGAGCGAAGGCCAGGATGGCTGAGCTTGAGTAAAGCCCTACCGTGGAAGTGACGGTAGGCATCGCTATGTCAGATAGTTGGGGAAGGCAGAGGTTGCTGGGAACCACTATACTGACAGCTAATGGACGGATAATGGTGCCTCTGTTGATTGAACACGCAACCATCTTGCCACCTGGGTGGCAACAGTAGTCGTAATACTGCTGCCTTGGGGCAGCAGTATTCCGAAAGTATTAAATATCTTGAGTTTCTGCTGTGTAAAGGAGGAAGGGGAGCAGGAGCACAAGCAAGGGGGAGGAATATACAAGAACTACAACGGTGCAACGCAACATCTGTCAATGACTGTAGCTAAAAAATATCTCATAGCCGTACCTCACCAGCTATTGACCACAATAGGAGGCTGACTAGGAGGTAGTAGACCACAATAGGTACCAGACCACAGTAGGTAGCAGACCACAGCAAGACAGACCACAGAAGACAGACCACAGCAACAGACTACACTAAGACACGACCGCTAAGCCTTACAGAATGCTGATGTCCTTCTTCAGTCGCACAGCGTCAATGATCTGCGCCGCCGTGACCAGGTCATAACGGGTAGATCCGCAAGCCACTACAGATGCAATGTCCTTGTTAAGCTTAGAAGCGATCCGAACAAGCTGCTGCGGACATTTCCCTACGGCCTGCGGTGCTATAGTACGAATCATCGCACTGCTAGTTCTCTGGAAATTCTTTCTGGAAAGTAAGTTAGCTTTACAACGTGACAACGGAGAGAGGAGATACCGACACTATCGGTTCTGCGGCTTCTGAATATACGAGGACAAGCAATGGACACTGTCCCGACAATTCGAACCAACTCTTTCCAGCCCTCTTACGTTCTAGCAAGTCTTGCCTTGTAGCCCGATTCCCTTGATCTCCATCCTGGGCGCTTGAATATATGTCGATTGCGACGCTTGCATCGCGATAACGCGGTTTTCGACGAGAACGCCCTTCCTTCCTATCTGATGCGATGGAAGCCTCGACAGTTCTAAAAACTCTGATTAACTGCACAAAAGCGAGACGTCGCAGCAAATAAGTACCCCGTCGTCTTTCTATTACTTCGTCCATCTTTTTGAATGCGGAAATGATACGCGGATCCGCACTAGGTATATCGTGTGGTAATGTGGTGGCTTGTAGTAACGTGATCTAGATATCAAACCAGCTCATACTCTAACATCTGAGGTTACAAACAAACTATGGGAATGTCTCTACCATATTAAGAAGCCTTAAAAAACAAGATTATAGGCTTAATACATCAGCTGTTAAGCTAGCAATTATTTCATTCACGTCCGATAAAGAGTAAGTCGTTTGAATACATACAGCCTTTCTTCCTTTTTAAGCATATTAATTGTCGGTTAAACACCATCTCTCTTGCCGCGTTATTACTAATGGCGACTCCCATACGATAGTTTGCGCCTTCCTAAATGCTGAACCCTCTGTAGGTTAGTTCGATGGGGATATTGCTTCCGCCGGCTCTCATGACGATTGTCGTATCTTTGTGCCTTGGCCTGGCACAAGAATTCCCACTCTTGTACTCCTTGCAGCGATGATTCCACTGATAGGATTTCCCATTCACTATGAGTGCTGTTGTGACGAAGTTGCTGTTTGTCCTTGAGTAGGGAAAGTCCCTAGCCGAGGCTATAAAGTATTGTCTGTTTTCGTAAGAACTCCTGTAATTATAGTCTATATCATCAAAGATCTCGTTATTCCAGGTTGCTATCTTCTCTTTATCGTCATCCTGGGTTAGATCGATGACCATTCTTTGACACTCGATGGACCCGTCGCTCGAAGAGTGGCTGATTGGTTCGGTATCCATTGACTCGTCATCAGAGTCCTCCTCAGTCAGATCGATGATAGTTCTTTGACACACGATGGATTCATCGCTCGACGAGTGGCCGATTGGCTCGGGGTTCGTGGTCTCTCCATCAGGTCCATCTTCTGTCAAGTTGATTCTCTTAATATCTTTTGTAGCATCTTCCAGAAAAGGGACCGGCGAGCTAGGAATCTCAGAGCGCTGTGATTCTGGAGACGTAAGGGCCTCCAAGTCTTGAGCCTCTGACGTCACAAGCGGAATATCAGGTTCAAATTGGACAAGGTCTGAGAAATCCAACATTTCGCATAGATCGTCCACAGTTATTCCACTATAAAGAGCTTCATCCCTTGTAGTGGTGTCGGAAGAGCTTCGAAAAAGCTGCCCTGCGACAGCGATCCATGGAGGGAAAACTCCCAAGGTACCTTCTTTAAATAGGCTCGTGTTGAGGACATCTGCGATCTCCGAACGATTGTCTTCAAACCGTTCACTGCACTTAGAAGATCGTCTATCGTCTGGTACCAAAGGAACATCGGTATCCCCGGACCAAGGAAAGCTAGTGGCAATGCAACCAGTGTCGAGGAGGTCGAGGTGAAAAGGCATATTGACGTGCCATGATAGTGGCTCTTCAGATTGTAGGAGAGCTGTGTCAATAGCCCTGTTATGATTCATAAACTTCGATTCGTATAAGCCAACATCATTATTGCAATAGCTCTGTGTGTGAGCGACCTGTCGATCGGTGGTTTGCAAGATGTTTGGCGTTTGCCGAAGTTCCTCAATTGATTGGAACGGAATTTCCGAAAGGTTTAGGTGATTTAGATGCATTCTGGATAGGCTTGGTGTTCAAAGTAATGATGTAGGAGGAAGATTTGATGAACTTAGAGAAGGCCGGCGTGTTGGCTTTTTATACTTCTGTCTTCAGTCTTCACCATGAAGCGGCCTCTTAGGTCAGCAGACGACCACTTCTGCGGCCTCTCTTTTATACAGACTCTCAAGATCAAGTCAAGGGCCATGTTTCGGAGCTGATTACGAAAGCACGTGGCATTGTACACATCTAAACCTACGAATGCCAGCGTATCCCCGCCGTTGCCAAACGCTCTATATCCCAACACGACCTATGCTATAGCTAGAGCAACGCACTCCAGGTGATGCCAGATAAAGAATGCCGATATCAGTAGAGAGCAGAGAGTTATTTGTCGGATTAAATAAAAGATAGGCTAGTTCTCTCCTAATCTTGAGCGTCTGCACGGACGCGCCTGATGCTATATCCCACACCTTGACTTTTCCATCCTCTTAACCTGACGTGAGCCGCTAGCTATCAGGCGAGAATACGACCGATGTTACCTAATTACTATGACCCTCGCTAACTATATTAGCAACATTTACAATAATGCTATAGTGCTAATCCCTAGTCTGTAGATAAGGCTCTACCAGACCAATATCGCGAACGGGCACCTTAATTGAGAAGATAGATTTGCTTTATGCTGGCGGCATAGACATATCGAAACAAGCAATAGCAACCACCCTCTATGTGTAGAATTTGCAGCTGTCTATAACGGCGTTAAAATCCTTGTGGGCCTTATTGGGAACCCCAACTAGTCGGTAGGACAGGCAGTTGCACGTTTTCCTAACGTGGCTGCCAATAGCAGACACGACTCTCTCCGTCACGTCTATCATAAGCCTAACCTATTCTGCACGATTTGGAAGTTGGAATTAGAGGAGCATATGACACCTTGCAGACGTGTTTCTGACTCTTCGCTTAGCATCAACTAAATTAATATTTTCCCATAGCATAAGTTCTTCACGCAAGCGATTATGCTCTTGCGTAGCCCTATACGCTCTTTCTAGGTATCCTTTTAGTTTTAGTTAATACACGCGGGGAATAGTTGCAACTAACTCTGCAAACGACATAGAGAAAGCAATCCTGCTTGCTGCTGTATTATCCATTTAGATAGTATTTCTGCTGCCACTATAGCGGTGACAGCAAATAAGTGGATGTGATTTTGCAGTTATAACGTAAGAATTAGAGATTGGATATAAAGCGTCCATTGGGTTTATGTCTTTGGTTTTACTTTGTATTTGCCGCTCTGTTGTGCAACCACTCAGTTGGACAGACTGGTGCCACGTTTGCTATTTCTTCCACTTTTGCTTTCTTGCATTCTGTAGGGTTTGTTATTGTACCACATTGTACTACGCAGCTCGTTAAACCGGCCGGCCGTGATGTTTATGGCCCCGTGCTACCAGTCTGTCACTACTAATGCATCATCGGGAGGGGAAGGCTGTCCTTTGATGATGCTTTCGGCGATGCTAACTGGCGAAGCAAAGCTAAGATAATAAAGTTTGGAAGAGACAGAGAGCGGCATCCAACCATAAGATTAGTAAGATAAATAGCACGGCTAGCAGATCCGCTTAACCCAGTTTCTTCCAGGGTTGGATTAATTGGGTCATTTAATCTGGCGGCTCTTGTTATGTTTGTCCTGGTCATATTCACTACATCACATACCAATTAGCCTAAATTGCCTTGCCATTCGAGACGTGTATCACCACACTTAAAGGGGTGCCACCGCAAACTTGTCAAACTGGGGTGTTTTGGGCTAACGCGCGGCCTCTGGTGATACAATATAAGACATCTTGAATTTTGAAGTATCGTGGCATGCAAGCAAAAATGCGGCTCAATTTCTCCGTCTTGTCTGCATCTAATGGCACGCCACTAGCTTCTCCTCTTTCGGTCGACGCCCTTTCCAGTGGGGTTTGCCGCAAGCTTATTAAAGCGCTTCTGGAGATCTTCTGAGTCTGACCCCTCAAATGTCTGACAGGGGTTTTTTCCAGTATTCCTTCCATCCGGAATCATCATCTGAACTTGAGTGAGCATCCCTTCTTCTGCTGGCTGAGGTCTGGCTCCTTTGATAATCCCCGTTTGCTGACATTGGACCTTGGCGCTCGGCTGTCCTTGCCGCGGTCACCGGTTTTGTTTTCCGGCTCACTTTTAGTGCCTGTAGTTTCAAATAATTCAAGTACTTTAATCACGTACTTTTTCGCATTGTCCTCGTTCAGGCCAGCCTTATGCACTGTCTTTATGAGTTTCTTTTGGTCTGCGAACATCCCATAAGCTATTCCAAACTCGTGCAGGAGCCTATACAAACCCCGAAGGTCTAGCTGATGCAGCAGATCATCCAGATCAACAGCAGGCGTCGCTGTTCAATCGACATATTCAGCCTCTTTTTAACAAGGAACATTCCAAATTGAGCATATTTGACGAGATTTTCTTCTGGTACTGCGGAGACAATGCCGCGGAGATAATAAATGCATAATTAAAAGATAATAAAGACTATCTTAACAGCGTAAAGAAGGCTTTTGGGCATTCATAGACACACATATAATGGACTTTGCCATAAGCTGCCTTGCCATTATGACTACGTAACGAAGTCTGCCTGCCATGCCTACGATTTTGAAGCCGCATGTATCCCATGTTCGCTCTACTACAGCCTACATGGGATATTCCCTTGAGCGTACGCTACAGATCAGCTCATTCCGCCTCCACACAAGTAAGTGTACTGAAGTCTGCCTTGCCTTTCTGCAAGAAGCTGGAAGACTCGTCATCACAAAGTCACAAGTAACTATTTGGACAGACCACAAAGGGCTCCAGCCTGTCTCGAAGGCCAGGTAGGTAACCAGCAAGCCAACCACAGTGGCCTGGTCTAGGTACGTAACCGACAGTGCCTTCATGCCCCTTCAGATTCGTTATTGGCAACGTCATCTGAACCTCCCAGCAGTCATTTTATTATACGTGTCGGTTACACGCATGCGGGGAAAGCTACCTGCGGCAGTTCGGCAAGGAGGAGAGGACGAAGAGTGTTAGTCTGGACCATGACTTGCGAATGGCCGACAAACTATCAAAGGGTTTATACAACGAAAGCAGAGAGATGCCGCACCACAAAACTGGCTTGTGAGGCTTAGACGGGGATGTGGAACATTGAAGAATACTCACGCAAGGCAAGATCCATGAATGTGAAGGCTACGTACGCAGAAAGGGCCGTCTAATTTGAACCAAGAATGGCTTGAGGCACAGCTGACAAAAGTAGAGGGACGCGTGTTCTCCTTTAACCCAACTACTAGTTCTGGAATGTTCCGTGTCCATCAACGACATGAAGTTTTGGAGCGACAAGCTCAGTACGCGTTGACCGTACAGACTGCCTTATTGTGCAGTGAACAGAGCTCCTGCAATAGGCATGGGACTTAGCAGCTGTGCTGATGAGCTTCACGAGCTACGAAAACACAGCTAAGGTCGACACCCCGAAGTATCCGTGCTCATGTGTTTTAACGTGTCGTTGATGGGGAAACAGGACCAGCGAAGATGTCCGTGATGAACTCTACCCAAAATGTACGACTGCAACGGGAGGAGGCGGAGGCACAACGGTGCTTCGGCAAAAGAGTTACTGCGGAGAGCTGCGTGATTCTCAGTATTTAAAGGGGCTGGGACCCTTCGATACTCTGGGGGAACTTTGACAACTAAAAATCTCACTGTTCCTGCACACTTTCTGTCGACGTTAGAGCGCGGGTTACTACGCTCCTATACAAGCCCTCTTTAACCATCATGGCTGCGCGAAGCGTACAAGTACGTCATTTACCTGATCGACTAGGGGCTTTGGATGATGTGATATCAATATCCTCCGATTGCGATTCTGATGACTCGCTTCCTTCCATCTCTGCGATTGTGGCATCTATGTCTATCCCCCGACCAGTTCGCACGGAGAGCATCAGCGAGCACTCGCAAGTCATGCTTAGTGGTATGGCAACGGCTAGCTCACGGCAAGGGAGCTCAAAAAATGAGGTTTTTGCCTGTGACAACCGGGAAATCTCTGGTCTAAACTCGCCCATAGAGGCGGCTTTTCCATCAAGCGATCATTTCGGGCATCCAGCCAAGACCAGCAAAACAACAGAGTTTATCAATGACTCTAACGAGTTGACCTCTTCGACCAGAGATCAGCATACTTCTAGCATGAGCTTTTCGTCGTGTTCTCCTAGGCAAGAGACTCCTGTAGAGTTCATATCTGGTCGGAGTCTCTTTGTCCAGCAAGCGAACTCTCTCCACCAAACCGCTCCTGCGTCCACGACTTGCCACCCGAGATCGCATATTCCGAGCATGATGTCGTCGAACCAGAGTATTCCCGTTCATGGCGGCGACACCAACTTTGGCGAAGTGATCCGATCCACACATACGAAAGTATCTAAGGCGGAACACACTACTAGAGCCCTAGCTCAAGGGAACCCCGCTGGTGGCGACGAGCAGGAATCAGTGCATCAAACGTCTCCTTTCTCTACTTCCCCAGGTCTGTTGAGTGGTCAGAGACGTTGGGAGAGTCGCCAGACAACCATCAACTTGGACAACACGACGAGTCGACTTGAGGCAACCGGCGACAATCTTCAGAATCAATTGCACAGTCACCGCACACCTGGGAGTGGCTATTACCTTCGCCCTTCGCTAGTGAAGAGACAATATGGCGGAGAAAGATTAAGTGCTATGCTGCCCGGGAAGCGCCGCAAACCCGAAGGTTGTGCTTCTCCTGGGCAGCGTAATGTGCGCCAGAAGACTGGACTGAAACAGCACGCAGAAACAGAGGCCGGCGTTTGCGGAGTGGATTGCTTGCTTGCCCGGTGGAGAAAGCACATTTTCCTGGTAAAGTGGTACGACGATTCTAATGCCATTATTACTACCTGGGAACCGAGAAAAAACATTCTAGACAAGAGAATGCTTGCTGATTTTGAGGCAAAATGGGAAGGTTTTAACGCGGGGGTAGATGTTTTGCGAACGCGACGACGAGGCGGAAGACGGCAATACCTTGTGCATTGGCATGGTCGTTCGTCAAAGGAGGACACATGGCTGAATGGGGATCTTTTGAGCCCACAGCTCATAGGTAGAATCGAGGAATCCGGATTAGACGTTTGTCACATTTGAGGTTTTAATCCCTGTTTTCTTTCAATGCTGCCTTTGATAGAGGCAATTGATAGGGGCGCCACCCCGAATTGATACGGACGCCAACATCTTAGGGATGCCACAAGAATGGGGTCTCTCATTAGTCTTAGCCCCATAATTGTTAGTGCACTGCGTACTGAATTCTGCCGCGTTCTGAGTAATCTCCACGGCACTTTATGCTCTTTCCTTTGAGGGAATCATGTGACCATACATCGTGTAAATGAGTGTCTTACTTCTCACCTCACATGGTGTAAAAAGCTAATGCTGGAATCTTCCGAATCTCCTCAGAAATTGTTATTTTCTGCTTATGAATAATCGTTTTTCTAAGGCACGTAGAGTTGCACTCGAACCTTCCTTTTATTCTATGTCCAGAATGTCCTCCGCGATTATAAATGCTGCTAATATAAGCCGTCGAAGAGACGTAATTAGTCCTACTAGTGGCTCATGCCAGACACGATTGCATACGTTCTCTAGCGTCTTGTCCCCTTCTTTACTTGGCGAGGTTGAAGCAGGCTAATATCATGGTGATAGCGCCAGTAGGATGCCTACGTGGTAACTAGACCGCCACTTCACCTCTCTCCCTCCACTTCATGATTGCATTACTGAGGATACCCCAGGTATTCGGTGGAGGAAGTCGGACGTATACCTTCAGAACGATTATTGTACATCAGAGTACCGGCCCAGCCAGCGGCTGCAATGCGTCCAGACGCTTATACCGGAGCGAGTTAAGCTTGCGTGCACTAATTAACCCAGCTTAAGAGAGCAGGCATCACAAACTGTAGCTAAAGAGACAATTCTTCCGTCTGGCCATCATGGAGGAAGTGACGGACACTTAGCAAGACCACTGACCTTAGCTCACAAAACCCGAGTTGGCGGGACACACGAGAGGCAAACGCAGGCACAGGCGATTATTCCGCATTCAGCCACTGCTAAGCTTCCAGCCGTACCAACCCAGACCAAGTCACAATCTGAACAGCACGACTTGTCTGATGCCAGCTCCAGGTCCAATACTGCCAAGTTAATTCCCAATCCGCTTATTCCTAGAGAGCTCGCTCCGTCAGTTGCCGCCCTCTTCGCACAGGTAAACAGCTTTGCAAAGGCTTACGGTTTTGGTGTTGTTAAGGCCCATAGTATGGTTTGACCTGGACGATGGAGTCGATGCGTCTTCCAATGCGATCGATATGGGATGCCACGGCTAGGAAGGGGTGCAGGCCTCCGGAGACGAAAATCCCGAAAGTCCGGGTGCTTGTGGAAGATCGTCGCCAAGGCTTTACCTGAGAACGACTTCTAGTGGACTCTACGACACTTCCCAAAGGTGGAACATTATCAACATAACCATAGGTCTAGCTTAGATGCGGCCGCCCACCCTGTGCACCGGCGGCTAACGAGTCCCGTGAAGGCGGCGGTTTGGTCTACTAGTCGACGGGTTGGCATCCGTGCACGAGATATTGGTGGAATCGTCCAAGACTAATTCCCGGATTCAGTTTACACAGCAAGAGACATTTACAATGCAAGAGCCCGGCTAAACAGAGAGAACTTGGGCAGCTATAGTTCCACGGCGGCATTAATTAAGTTATTTGACGATAAGGGGATCCCTTACATCGCGGAGTGGGCCAGCGATAAGCCGAGCCGTTTGGTAGGGTTGGTGTGGACATTTCCTTACTGTCTCCAGATGTGGAAGCGATTCTCCGAGGTTATTAGTTTTAACAACACATACAACACAAACCGCTTTAAGCTGCCCCTTTTCCAAGTTACAGGACAAACCTGCTTGGGAACTGTGTTTAATGCTGCATTTGGCTTGATCGATAACGAGAGGCTTGAAGGATTCTAGTTCCTTGCAAAGGGCATTACTACGCTCCTAAGGCGAAACGGCATCCGAGTGCCTGATGTTGTTATTACCGACTTTAACAATCAGATGAAGAAGGCCCTTGAGTTTAAGTTTCCGGTCGCCTAGCAGCAGCTGTGTATCCACCATATTAACTCTAATGTGATGCTACAGTCCAAACGGAGGTGGGTGTATTCCGTAAAGGATAAGGGCACCGGGGAAGAAAGTAGTTCGGATGATCCTAATGCTACCTTGAACCAACGCGATTAGCAGGCTGTACGTGCATCTGCAAGGCAAGAGGAGCTAGTTGCCCTAGATAACTTACATCAGCCTGTACCCTACGATTATAACGGAGTGCTCGTGCTGTGGAAGCTGGTGGTGTTTGCTGAGACAGAAGAGGACCATAAGAAGGCCTGGGAGTGCCTCTGCCGGCAGTTCGGTGACTAGAGAGCAATCCTTGCGTATCTGTATAGTACATATATGCTAGTAAGGGCGCAATAGGCCCGATGCTTCATTCAAAAGTACCGCAATTTCGGCATTCGAGTGACTTCTGGCACAGAGGCTAGCAATAACAACATAAAGAGCTATCTGTTGAACGGAATGAGCTATTTATACCGACTTGTTGAAGCAATTCAGGGTATGCTAGAAGACCAGGAGAGGGAGTTCCGCCAGGCCTGTGCCTAGGATGAAGTGTTGACGGCGCGAGAGCACGTGGGGCACGGCTTAGAATATCTGGGCGAGCTTCCTCACGTGGTGTCTAAGAAGGCACTTGCTTTAATTACCCGAGAGCATCGCAAGGCACTAAAAGGCATCCCAAGCTTGTCCAAGCCTTAGCCGGATAATGTTAGAACTTGCAGCGACGAGTGCAATGTTTCTTTTGAGCTTGGTGTGCCTTGCCACCACACAATCTATGCGAAGCTTACAACGGCGACGCCTCTGATGAAGTGGGATGTCCACCCGCGATGGCATCTGAGAGAGCCGGTAAGCCGAGATGTGTACCGCCGAATCTTAGACCTAAAGATTGCCACAAGTCTTCGCGGGCGACCAAAAAACACCCCTCAACCTGTACCAGCACGCATGGCGGCAAAGGTTAATGATAAAACGCGCAATCGTTGTACTTTAGACATTCGGACCCTAAGCAGTCAGCTAAAGCGCCGCGGCCGACCAAGGGGAAGTCAAAATAAGACAACCTTGGCTTGCGTCGCAGGCGAGGGTGCCTAGATATCTAAAACCCAGTTAAACGAAAGAGGGCTAATGCCGCTTGGGTGTGGAAACACGACTGGTATACAGGCAAGTGGCCGGAGAACTCAACCAAGTGTGCGAAGACGAATGTCTCAGTGGGAGCTATTAGTTGGTGAGGCGATAGGATCTTGCGCTGAAGGCGGACTTATAAAATCCCTAACACGTACACGGGCACCGCGAAGGTGCAGCAAGTGCCACACAGCTGGCTATGTTAAGTCCTCGAAGGTCTGCCCTTGGCAACAATCAGAACCACTTGCTAAATTAGAATTTGGCAATGGTCTGGAGATAAACGCTATTGTAGATAAGGTGCTGGACGAAATACACACAGACGAAAGGCAAGAGGAAGGTTGCATAATAGTTATACCGTAACGTAGCTGCCTAAATTTTAGCAACCTCTGATGAAATTGTTACTTTATTCTTGGCGATGTTTTAGGGTTGTGGACTGTATGTTTAACGTCGCAACGAAACACCTATAGCCCCATAGATAGAAGAGGCGCATTACTTCTTTAGAACAGCATATGACCAAAGTAGGCAGGCTGGGCCCTCTGCGTGGTATGGCATCATGTTTAACTCTTTGTAGGCGCACTAGAGCTCACTTAATTGTGCATCATTGGCTTCACTGTTAAGGCTGTTTGAAACTTTTGACCACACCGCCTTTGATGGGTCAACTTACGCTTTCAACCAATGAGAGACCCCATTCTTGTGGCATCCCTAAGATGTTGGCGTCCGTATCAATTCGGGGTGGCGCCCCTATCAATTGCCCTTCCGGGACACAAACATGACTGGAGTCCTTCAACAACATGCGGATCAGCCATTTAACCTCGCAGCTCTGCAACCTTCGAAATACAGTCAGAATAATGCCGCTTGCACTGCTTAATTAGCCACGATTTTGATGAATTGACTGGCGGATATCCATTGCAGAGAACGGTGACAGAGCCGCAATCCGATTAAGAATGTCGTCGAGTTCACCTAGCAACATTCTGGGACTTCCTTTATGTTCGCAGTCTGTAGCAGCTATTAGTCTCTCAGCACACGTTACAAAATTAGGGCCGTTGCTGGTTTGCCATCTCTGCAGCTCTTTCAATCGGGATATCCCGAGACATTAAGCTTGCTGGATAATGCACTCGAGCCGTCTTTTTGACAACCCAAAGACTCAATCCGGCCTGCGTTCTGGGAAAAGGCAAAACAGAAATGCCACAGCTTCTGGGCCTTGGCGTGGGATAATGGATTTGTGTTTGTTAAACTAAGAAATAAGGCTTCGAGCGGTGGCGTCCTGGATTGTCTTGGTACTGGAAGTTCCCGCTTGGATCCTTTCGAGGTCAGACAGCAGTTCGCATAAGAGATAGAATGCAAAAGGCATGTTGATCGAAGGATTTGTTGTAGAGGACTGTCAGCCAAGGTTGGCCAAAAACAAAAACAAAGTAGGGGATGGGACATCGTACATTGCGGAACAGAATGCCTTCCACTCTTAAATAGAGGGACCGGCGCATATATACCAAGTTACAGCTTACACGCTCACTTATGTTATTAGCTCTAATGGGGAGACCTTAGACACACGTATAATGCACTTTGCCATAAGCTGCCTTGCCATCACGATTGGGTGACGAAGTCTGCCTGCCATTCCTACGACTTTAAAGCCGCATGCATCACATGTTTGCTCTGCTGCAGCCTAAATGGGATATTCTCTTGAACGTACACTACAGATCAGCTCATTCCGCCTCCACACAACTATGTGTACTGAATTCTCTCTTCTCACTAGAGGGTTCAACCGGAACACACGCCGCTGCCACCGCAGCCGCCGTGGCCACTCCCGCCATGGCCCACCACGCTACACCGACCATGCCAACCTTTAGACCCACGCCGTACAGCCAGCCCATCATCACTAGTTGACCGATGGCCCTAGCTGCCGACGAGACGCTCTGACCGATGCCGTTAACCGTGCCGAGAACTGACCGGTCCGGACACGCTGCGTTAAGGAGCATCGACCCGGCCGGAAGAGCAAGCGAACAGGCTGTTGACTGAATCACCAGAATGGCTGTCACCATGATCCAGAGCGAGACGCCGGACGCGGGCAGCGGCGGCAGCGTCAAGGACTTGAGAGTGGCCAGATACAGCGTGGCAAAGTACGTCACGGGGAAGACGAGGAGAGCGTAGCGATACAGTCAGAGGGTGCCAAAGACGTCTCGCAGGTATGGGAAGAAGAGGAGCTGCAGCATCAGACCCACGAGGCCGCGGATCGCGAACACGGCAGCGATATCATGCGGCTTGAATGCAAGGCCACCCGTAAAGGTGAATGGCGCGTGTGGATGGTAGCCAACAGGAACATGAACATAGGCCGAAGTGCTGTTGGTCTTGACTTTGTTATCTACCATGGCCGTCGCAGCCGTCGTCGTTGCAGAGGCATCGACTGGTTGGTATCGTGGTGTCGACGCGAAGACAAGTAGAAGTGCCGGATAGGAAAATATATGCATCACCAGCAGTGCGCGGGCGGCAAGCGTTAAACCCAAGCGTCGCGTCCAGATGCTAACGTATTGCTTCTTGTCATCCAGTTTAGATGCTCCGGCTGTTTCGCATTCTCCCTGCTCCTCTATACCTTGCTCTTGGTTCTCAAGCAACTCATACTGTTGTTTCCGCTGAAAATATCGATTATGGAGTCGTCTGGCCCATTCAGGTACCATGGACGTGTAAACACGCCGTCCACGTTTGTTTTTTGACTTGCTAGCGTTGTTGAGAGTCTCTCGGAGATAAAATGCTATTAAGGCCGCACAGCTCATTTGCAGTATACCATTGACCACGTTTGGCAATGCAAAAGGCCATCTGGACAGCCATGGTGTCCTATTTACAGCCCCCTCGGCGAGAAGCCCACCCAGCACTAGTCCGACAATGGATCCAACATTAAAAGCTATTAGGAGCAGCAACACGGCCCGCGACTCGAATTTGTCCCCGCTAATTTCCCTGATCATGCTCCTCATTGCAGGCTTGTTGCCATTTGCCAGGCCGACGAGCAGCCAACAGAGCACAGCGCCGGCAAAGCTCCTCGTAAAGGCCAAGCCCAAGCTGGCAACCCCCGCCGTCGCAAGACCAAAGACGATGATGGGTTTACGTCCAACACAAGGGTGGTCGGCCAGAACACCCTAAAGCGTTGAAGTGACGAGCTGCGGTGTCGCGACGCTCGCACGCAGCAAGGAAAGTTAGAAAGCGACCATGGCGGTGCTCGGCGCAGAGCCGTCGGGCAGCATAAATGACCGCAGCTGGAATATTATGAAGCTCTAAAGGCTGCCATTGGCTATTGTTTCGCAGAACCTGGCCATCACGATAAGGGCGAGCTGCTGCTTCTGCGGCATTGCCACCCAAGAAGCTGCTCTGTCGTCGACATTATTGCTGGTGTTGGCGCCCGTGTCTGAGCAGGATGCCATGTCTTCCTCTTGGAGCCGAAATGGTGGCCTCATCTGCTTCGCTTTGTCTTTATTTCGGTCGGATTCGCTTTGGGTTGAGATGAGACACTTGAACATTGAATCCGGGAAACGACCGGTACTTCTGTGAGGTAACAACCTCGACAGCCTGACTTCACCACTTTGTCACCTTACTTATTAGGATGAGGCTATGCATCACATGGTAATCTTGGTGCCATACATGGTCTCAGACAACAATTGCATACGTTATATTGCTCCCCGAGTTATGCCTGGCCGGTAGATGCAAATATCCCAGGGTCTCCACGTCGGGCTTGCTACGTCAACCTCTCAAATCAAGGGAAACAGAGAGATTTACTTGGCCGAAATTTTGTCTATCTGCTTTACTCAGTACTCTAGCCCTCTTTTCACCTAGTCTAACATTCCACGATAGCGTCCAGACCCAGCACCGCATGGTTCTAAACCTGCATAAGCTGCCACTTGATTTCGCCCGAGGTGCTCCCTCCGATGATAAAGACTCCAAAGCTCAGCTCCAGGCGCTCGTTATAAGTCCAGGCCGTGATGATGATGCGTCCCTCGCGCATTTCACGTGCAAAGATCTCCTTAAACTTCACCCTCGAACAGGAAAAGTACGCAGCCTCCACCATGGCTCTATTCATGCCACGTTTAGTGAAGTGTCCTGCGACCAGTCCGAGATTAAACGTTCCCGTGATTTGAACGTTGAGGTCAATGATGTACTGCTCTCCCGATGGGCTTGTGAGTATGTCTATACCCGCTGGCCCATAATATCCCTTCCGATGCAGAAAAAGGGCAGCCTTTTCCATGGATCCTGAATATAACTTGCGCATCTCAGCCTGTTTCGCGTACGATATAGAACCACCAGCCCACTGTCCCTCGTCATTGAACTTCTGCTTGCAGCAACCAACAAAAATTGCACGACCTTTCCGCATAATAAACAGCGACAGAGCCACGACTTTTCCAGCAATGTAGTCCTAAAGAACCAGGGAGCAAGGGTGTAGCTGGTGATTCGCTTCCGTAGTCTGCTCGAGCATCTGCTGCAGCTGCGGTTTAAGCATTTCCGAGAGCTGGACACGCTCCTCCTCGCTTGATAATATAAAAGTGCCTTTCCCCGACGACTGAGGCAGCTTCACTACGAATGGCAACTTGTACGTGTCAACGGCCATCAGCATCCAAGCCGCCTCTACCGAAGTTTTTTTCGGGTCACGCATCTCGTCTGGTCGAAGCACCGTGTCAACTATCATTGACGACGGTGTCGTTAACCCTGACTGAGCTAGCCCACGCTTCAATAGAATCTCATAGTGAACTTCCGGGTCGATAAGATGCGGCAAATGCGACAGACAATCAGTCAGACGGCTTAAAGCAATCTCGGAGCCCGGTCTCAGAGGGATATCATCTGGCTTTGGCCAAAACGTTACATCTGGTCGTTGGTCCCGCGGGAGCAGAGAACTGCTCTTCTGCATGCTAACAACGTCCATGGATGCCGCATCATCTGCCAACTCTGGCTTGTGTTCACTTGACGTCAGGATCACTACAGGCATTTGCCCTGCTGCAAAGAGGTGTCGCTGTGGTGTTGTCCTGAGTCGCAACTTTACCACGTCCTCATTCGTGGCCACAGGCTGATTTACTCGGAGCCTAGCATGGTAAATGAATTTGGTAAATGCCCCCCGATGATAGACGTGGAAAGGAGCGTATACCAGAGTCGGCTGCTGGCCGGTCTCGTTGTTGGTTTAATAAAGGTCATGCAGCGTTGTGTTAAGCACAACTGAAGGAGTGGTGGGCGCCATGTAGTCTAAAGACAAGTCTTGTTCGATTAATACAGCGAATAAGAATGGGAGTGGTGTGTCTGTTGTATCACTTCTTGGCCTGGTTTAACGATATTTTATTGATGACGGCAGCTCAACATTCTTCTTTCACTGGCCAATAGCAGAAACTGGCGATGCCACGGGCGAGAAGGAGGTGAATTTGAGACATATCGGCGTCGTCAAAATCCATTGTTTCTTTGCCGTGTCTTAAATATTTCCCCGGCACACGACGGTCCTCAAGAGATGGTGTCGATTCATTTGCCAAATACCTGTTTAATGTCGCTTTCCAGTTGAGGCGGCGTGGCGCAGTGCAGTCATTGAGGTGATGATGGGTTACAGACAATTAGGCGGGCGTACACGGTACCACGTTTAGTAGATATGTCGATTTTGAATGCTGATTCTTGGACATGTCGCTGTGTCATGTCCCGTCGCTAGATGTAGGTGTGGCACAATTTGAGACTGTTTCATCCCGGCATATTGGTACATCAGAAACAAAAAATAGGTCTGGTGGGACGGACAAACCGTGAAGTACTTGACCCTGTATACACAGCATACAGAGCATTTGCCTATATTTTGCACGCCGTAAAGAGTTATGAAAGACTAGCTGTGCTTTTGCCTAGGTACCCTGGTTGTCTTTTTTTTTTTTTTTTTTTTTTTCTTTTACTTGAGCATGCAATATCAGGAAATAATAGCTGCCACTGGTTGCTTTTCTAAGCTAAGGACGGGATACACGCCGGCAACGTCTTTGTTCTTTCCGGGCTGTGCATCAGAGTACTTACTGTCTTGGGTGTTCTTGAAAAAAGGAAGATAGCCATTGGGACATTACCATCATACATACTTCCAAAATTATGAAAACTATGCTGGTGTTGGGATTGAGCAGCTTCAGATGTCAAAGTCTAGGGGTCAAATTACGACCCAACTTATTCTTTGGTCGCATGCATTGTTGATACTCTAGTATTTACGACCTAGACTTGAATTTTGTTGTATCATGTACAGCTGCACGCACTTCGCCCCTCTGACAACTCAACTCAGTTCTCGTCCATTCACGAACGACACACAGCAACGTGCTTAGGATATCGCAAGCCACGGTAACAGCCTTGATGCCCTAGAGGGCTTGCGCCTCAATCCAATATAGTAGTAGTAAGGACGTGCATAACAGAAGTTCGTCCATGCGCGGATGTCGCCATATATGCATGTAGTATTTGCCAAGTTGTGTTACGTTTTGCTTTTGTAAGACGTCTATTACCCGCGCTGTGGAGGCTTGGCAAGACATCTACAGCAATGCAGCTGCCAAAAAGATCCATGGTCGTCGGTATTCGGCCCTTTAGCACAACAAGCCATGCATCAAGTGCCAAGTGGCGTTGGAGCCTCGAACCGATAGAGTGGCTAATGTGTCGTTTCTTCCTAAATCCAGGGTCACTGCAGTTGCGGCAGTTGCGGCAGTTGCGGCAGTTGCGTAAAGCCATCGTCGATGACGTTTTTATAAAGTCCCTTTGTCGCCCTTGCATGAAATATCAGATGCAGCGTCGTTTTTTCTTGTTCCTGCGCCTCATCCTCCGTTGCTTTGGGCGGTGTCCTAGGTACCATGTCTCAATGCGCCATCTTGGGGCGTCTCGGTGTGATACCGAGCATGTTAATATGTAATTGCGTATAACGTAACGTGGGTGCATAGCGAGCTGGACAGCATAGCGAGCTGGACACCCCACCTAGTAAATGCAACCATCTATTTTCAACTGCACATTTCTCTACCAATAATAATGGAAACTTTAGATAAAGAAAGGCAAATGATCTTAGCTTGCCAAGCTATGCAGAAAACCCCAAAGCTAAGCATCCGAGCAGCTGTAAAGATCTACATGGTACCTTACACCACGCTTAGCGCTCGCATTAAGGGAATACCTGCCAGACGCGATATTATGCCTAATTCTCGGAAACTCACAAATCTAGAGGAATCCACAATTGTTGACTATATCCTCGACCTAGACTTGCGATTATTTCCTCCCTGGCTTAGTGGTGTGCAAGATATGGCCAATTGACTGCTTGCCGATTGCGACGCGCCTCCCGTGGGACCCCGATAGGCTTTAAACTTTGTCAAACGCCAAAAAGAGCTAACCACGCGTTTTACCTGTAGATATGACTACTAGAGAGCTCTATGCGAAGATCTAAAAATAATTTGGCCCTAGTTTGAGCTTGTGTACGATATAGTCGCGAAATACGGCATCCCAGAGGAGGATTTCCACAACTTTGACGAGACCGGCTTTATGATGGGTATGATCTTAGCCACTATGGTTGTTACAAGCTCAGATAGATATGGGAAGCTAACCTTAGCTTAGCCAGGTGATAGAGAATGGGTTTTGGTAATTAGTCTATTAATTCCTGAGGCGAGGCTATCCTGCTATTTATTATCATTGCGGGGCAATATTACCTTGCTAACTGGTATAAAGATAGCGCGCTACCAAAAGATTGGGTAGCGCAGCATAAAAAACAATGAAGAGACCAAATGCCATGGGGATCAACCAGTAGAGAGGAAGGAGACTACGGGAGGTTTTGAACACAACCTCCACGCCTGGAGTGTAAATGATGAAGGCAGCCAAAGAGGCTCCAGAAAGAATGCAATAGAAAGTCGCCCGGTTTGCAAACATATACTTCCCAAAGGGAAGTGTGAGACGGGTCTTGCAAGCGAATAAGTTCCACATTTGCATCGTCATGATGGACCAGTAGTACATGGATTGCGCTTCGGCCAGGATGTCAACTTGAGTTGGTCCGTCGATACCGTTGTAGAGTTCGGCATTTTCGGTCCAGTAGTTTGTTGGGGGGCCGGCTCCTTTTTGCATAACATGGGCATCCCGCGGAGAGATACCACGGCGATACATGACAACAAAAAACGCCGTTAAAGCACCGACAGCTTCAACTAGACCAATCTCAAGATAAGACCAGGAGAGAAGTGGCCCATCCACCAACACTTCCGCGCCTGTGTTCTCAAATTTGTCCACCCAGTACTCTTTGGTGAAAAGCTGACTCACATTGTAGATATGTTTTCGCATTCGGGTTTGACCCTCGGGGGAGATAACGACGCCAGCCTCCTCATCAAAATGAGATCTTGTCTGTCGCAGCGCCCGACGACGGAAGATGTTGCAGGTTTCAGGTGTTACTGGCTTCCGTGGAGGCAGCTTCATCAAACCTTCCTCGGTCTCTGGAGGATCCCAGGCAAACGAAAGGGCCGCAATAAGTTCAAAACCAAGATCAATTACCAAGATCAGGATTGCAGACAAAGGTAGTGGAATGGGTACGATGACATAGAGCAGGTTGGGGATGACCTCAGGCGTTGAGTGGGATATGGTATACTGGATCGACTTTTTAAGGTTGACGAAGATAAGTCGACCCTCTTCTACACCACGAATGATGCTTGCAAAGTTGTCGTCCAACAAGATCATGGACGATGCCTCCTTGGAGACATCAGAACCAGATACATTCATGGCAATACCCAAATCAGCTTTCTTGAGAGCTGGAGAATCATTGACGCCGTCACCTGTGACGCCTACAATATGCCCCATGTGCTGAGCGCGGCGGACAATTTCCAGCTTGTGCTTGGGGGAAGTACGTGCAAAGATGATTTCATCTTTCCAAAAGATATTATCCCACTCTGTGTCCGACAATTTGTCAATTTGTTCACCGTGTATCACAATGGCCTTGTATTCGTTTTCATCAATTTCCTCCAATCGTCGACCAGTTTTCTTAGCTACCATGGTCTTGGTATCGCTGAGCATTAAATTGATCTTGCGACCGATGGCTTCAGCGGTTAAGGGATGGTCACCAGTTACCATAATGACCTTGATGCCGGCGGCTCGACAGCGCCCGATGGCTTCACGCACACCATGCTTTGGTGGGTCTTGTAGGGAAGTAAGACCAACAAAGGTAAAATCACCTAGAGGATAATTTTTGGTCTTCTTGTCAAAAGCAAAGTCCGTGGGGTATTGGTTACTAGGCAACAACATTTGAGCAAAGCCCAAAACACGATGTCCGCGACTGGCCATGTGCTCATAGGTCTCATCATAAGCCCTTTTGTGGTCGTCTGTCAGCTGATTGGATTCGCCATTGGGGCCGGTAAGAATGCGACTACAAAGACGCCACACACGTTCTGGAGCACCCTTGATGTAGAGAGTCAAGGGACCGTTAGAATGGGCTTTCTTGTGGATAGTCATATGCCACTTTGTATCAGAGTTGAAGGGCAACTCAAAAACCTTGTGATGTTCCTCAACAAGCCTATCAAAGTTGTTGAGTCGTTCAGCAGCGTAGCGAATGAGGCCAGATTCTGTAGCATCACCCAGAATTTCGCGATCTTTGATAGGCACGTCAGTCCGATCAAACTTTGCGCGAGAACAGAGGGCGAAAATGTGCAGAATGTCCATCACTCCAGGACTTTCAAGTCTAGCAATATTTTTCTCTACACCGGCGCTGGCTGAAGTCTCGTAGAGCTCGCCACAGATCCAAATATTGGCAGCGGTCATCTGGTTGCGAGTCAAGGTGCCAGTCTTGTCGGTTGCCAGTAATGTAATAGCTCCTAACGTTTCTACGCCTTGCAAATCCTTGACAAGGACATTCTGATTGGCCATTCTCTTGGCTGCAATCGTCAAGAGCATGGTAACAGTGGCCGGTAATCCTTCAGGGACCCAGGCTACAAAGATGCCAATGGCAAAGTTGATAGCCAAAGACGCATTGTTGTTGTTGACGGGGAAGGCAATGCCGAAGAAAATGATAGCGGTCACAATGGCGATGGTTGCAATCAATCTCACAAAATTGTCAATCTCATGAGCCAGTGGAGACCTCATCTTTTCTTCGCCAGCAGTGAGATGGGCGATTTGACCAAGCACTGTACGGTCGCCCGTCCGAATAACGATCCCGTAGGCTTCGCCAGAGACAACCAAGGTACTGTTAAACATGATATTGGAAGCCTCCAGAGGATTCTGCATATTATTCTCCTTTGTGCGTTCTTGAGGTTCGGATTCACCAGTCAAGGACGAATTGTCCACGCTACAATCCGAAGCAGAAAATACCAAAATATCGGCCGGATTCTTGTCGCCCATGCGGACAAAAACCACATCACCGGGCACTAAGGAAGAGGCTTCCAGTTGTGCTAGTTAAAATCGCTAACGCCAGGCTAAATTTCCTATGATGGAGCCATCGTCTACGCTTGGGGAAGGAAGTTGATTCGATAGGTATTACCGATGATATTACTGTGGTGTTGTTAGATTTCCCGAGATTGATTGCTCAATCTGTCTAAACTCAATACGCAATTGGAAGGCGCAAATTCTTTCAGAAGGGACTAATGCTTACTTATGGTTTCTGTGACGGTACAAGGGCAAGAGCAAGGTCGAGTGCGACTTGGATAAAGCGATTATTCACAAGGAGAAAAAGAGAACCCCTAAAAAGAACTCTGGCTGAAACTATTTACACAATGTTCACAAAGTGAGACATTCATTAAACAGGCAGGTCACATGATTCCCTCACAGTTTCCACATACGAAGAATTATGGCTTATCGAAGCCGTGGCCCATTGATCTCGTGTCCTCCTAGTTAGGCAAAGGAGCTGCCGAGAACTTTGACATTACCTTATGCTATTAACAGCAAATACTGAATACGAAGCGACTATGAACATACTATGACGAAATAAATGTTTGTCCCATTGTAGACACGCATACACAGTCTTCTTCGACATATAACATGCTGCGCACCCATCACCCAAACTGCACTTCTGACTCCGTCTAAAACCGAAAACCACGATCATGATGTCGCGTTGCGCGGTTCCAATTCAAATTTTACTACGCTGAAGATGCAGTTCTTGATTATGCTCCCTCTTTTTACAATGCTGCTTCTGTGATCCCTCAAGCACAACGATCTTCCTTTCGTCCGAACATTTTACCCTCATAATTCCTTTTTCTGGCTATCTTCTTTCCCATGATACCCGAAGTTATGCTGTTGTCCACTATACCAGATCTGCTAGCAGAGTCGACAGAGGCACCACTATCCGACACATGAAGCTCCAAAACATAATTTTTATTGCCACAGCAGACGTCAGCGAGTCTGGATATTATTGCATATACAAAGTATGGTGCTATCCGCGGTGTCCAAGTCCACGATGCCGTCAACGCGTTCCTCGGCATGTGGCAACAAGACCTGGCGCTGCCGTCAAGTACTGATCGCCGAAGTTGACATTTTGTGATGAAGCCACCCGTAGCCAAGAACCGAGAGCCCAGTAACAACAATTACATCGATGACTGGCACTTCATAGTTCTCGAAAATAGTAATATTCCCTAGCTGCCTCCCCAAAGGGGAGGTCGCCTGCGTCAGTTTCGCGACAGTGCCACCCCCGTCCTCGTCGACGAGACAGAAACTACGAGACATCAGCATTTCTGGCCTCCAACTCCACCTGAACTTCTCAGTCTTGAGCCGGTGTGTTGGTGACAGGTACCTGCGGTAAGTGCTGAGTTGCCGGCCATCGCTCATTTGGATATTGACTCTGGAGGAGAATCTATGAAATGTTACTATTGCGACGAGCTCTTCGCAGGGTGTGAGTTCCGAAGGACGGAAAATACATAATTGTGGTTGACGCTTTTGAATCTGGGCGCTGTAGAGGACTAAGCTCTTAGTACTGTTTAGTATCTCAACCCTGTCGAAGCGGGAAGAGATATAAATCCCATAACAAACCCGGCCCATGGACGCTTTACGGTATCAAAAATATGCTTTATATCTGGCGAATCATCTGCCGTAAATGCACTGCCAGGAAACTATTCGTCTAAAGTCGATGTGTGCCGCAAGAAAAGTGAGGTCCGGCTAGGAGTCTGCCTGAGATGGCGGTGGTTGGCTTACGAAGGAATCTGCTAGAAACACGTCGGTTAGTTCGCCAATGAAGTAATCCTCCAAGTGAGGTAACCCATGCTACAGTGCGAATTCCTGCCATGGTCCGTACTGTTTCATCAAACCGCCTTAATTGACAGCTTATGACCAAGGCACTTTCAGGTAGCGACAAGCAGTGATGAAGGCAACACCCCAATCCTCCGATGGAAGCGACCCGCCAGGTCAAGGCACCCAAAAACGCTTCGACGCTCTCCACCGGCGACTTTTGGAGTCCAGCCCAGTCGAACACACTTGTTCCTAACATCGTGGGGGATTGTGCATCTCAATTTCGCGTTGCTTCTACTTATTTTCGTCCTGCGTCTGTTGTCACGAGTGTTTCTGCAGCTTTGCGTACGGGAAGTTTGTCTGGCTTGTCTGGCTCGAGACTGGTGCCGTGGCGGCATACGAGGGATAGTACGGTTGGAATCAATGGCGCTTGTATCGGTTGCCCTCATTAGCAATTCCTAAAGAAATAGGCATTGTGGATCGGTATCAAGAAACTTGTGACTACGCTCGATGTCCAAACGCGTGATGTACAGTTTTTCCATATATAGCCACAGATTCGATGCGGTTGGGCGTAATCTTTTTTTTATGAGACGATTAGTTACCTAGAGTTGGCTCTTCGTAACACGCAAAACTAAATCGCACAATGTCCTCCGCTTAATCATGCTGAAAAGCTATTCCTTGGAGTATTAGCACACAGCATCAGCTGACCATCATCAATGCATTAGTGGACTCTGTTTGCACCTTCGCGGCGACTCTAAGCCGGGGTTAAGCAATACCTTAACAACAGCGACTGCCCCTGTTTCTATTGCCGATTTCGCCTTGCGGAGGTTCGCGGGTGTGATCACTTGTTGCCCTCTGGCATCTATGTTAGTGGTTCCGTTTCGTCTATGATTGTTCGTTTTCCATCATGATTAATGAAAATTATTAGCAGCAGATATTCCTGCTTATTATTGTCTGATAGAATGAACTGGGCGACAGGAAGCAACAGACTGCGACTAAGTGGGTACGAACACCCCACAGCCATGGATGCTATTCCAAGGACCATGTACGCGAAACAGAATCCAACGAAAGCAGTGGAACATTGCGGAATCGCGTAATGCTCTAAACTATTTAACATGAATCCAAGACGCACGCAGCAGGCATCAGGGTTTAAAACAAAATCCCCCGGGAGGACGGTGGATTCATCCGTACATTGCGTAATCCAGTAATAGGCTGCCATTTCGCCATGGCAGTCGGTGCCTTGAAAAGGCCTGAGGCAGAAGCCTACACTCGCAAGACGTTCCGTACTCAGCGCAATCAAGTTGCTCGTAGGTTAGTAGCCCTGTTACGCACAGACAGATAGCTGTTATATGAACTTTGGGCTGACTGTCAGCATGAAGAACAAATACAGCATACGTTGGCTATAACTACACAACAGGCAACAAGACGATCAACCAATATGAAATAATTTCCGAGTTACACCGTGGACCAAATACCAAGGTGAAACTTGGTATTGATACTAATACAGGTGGCAATGTGGTCATCAAGATAGTCCCACGACATGGGCCGTCTAAGAGGGCAAATAGAACAACCTGCACTGAGATCACCGCTCTGGAACGTATCAATCATCCGAACATCGTCACACTTTTGGAGACAATTGACGATCGGACTTTCGACAAGATATATCTTGTACTTGAATACATGGAGCTTGGCGATATTCCATGGCGCAGAGAGTGTTGCGAATTACAAAGACTAATGGCTGACCTGGAGGACCATATGCCACAGCCGCCTCACATGGAGTGCAGCTGTGGGACGGCAAGTTGGTTTCAAAGTTGTGCTAGCAGGCCATTAGAGCGTGAGAATTCAGCACAAAGAAACATGACAAACACCAATGAGTGGGTAGCTAAGCGTCCGCCATTGACGTCTCTATCTAATGCTACTCTCTGGTTTGACAACGTCCCACATGACCCTGATGAACCGAACAAAGGGAAAGGTGGTGCTACCCAGTGCCCCTGTAGTGGAAATATATTGTGCTTGCCGAAGTTTGCAGGCGCGATGGAGGAACGACACTTTTATGTGCCATGCCTAACTTTCGATCAAATTCGAGACATTTTGCGCGGCACTTTGCACGGCCTCGTGTACCTTCACAGCAATGGTATCTATCATCGAGATATTAAACCGGCTAATCTGTTGTTGAGCAAAGAATTCCACGTCAAGATTGCTGATTTTGATATTTCATACATTCATCCAAACCTGGACAGACTGATTGACGAAGAAGGGCATGGGCCGAAACGTGTCGAGCAGATTAACGACGATGCATTGCTCAAAACAGTCGGAACGCCTGCCTTCATGGCCCCAGAGTTATGTTACCCAGTATGTGACGAACCTCTGCCTATAACGGCCCAGATTGACGTCTGGTCCCTCGGCGTTACCCTTTACTGTTTTATCTTTGCAAAACTACCCTTCGTAGCTGAGAATACATTCCTGCTGTATCGCAAAATTGCAACTGAACAAATACATTTGCCTCGCAAGCGCCTAAAGCCTGTCATGCAGCCTGAACGTTCAAAGCTTTCGTCCGCCTGTCGCTGCTGCAACAGGAACCAGAGCGAATATGAGGACGTTGACGAACAATTGATCGACTTGGTCAACCGAATGTTGACGCGGGATCCGAGACTGCGCATTAGACCGGAGGAGATATTGTCTCATTCCTGGATGCTCCAAGGGACGTTGGCACCGGGTGTTGGCTCATCAGAAGATGGTACTGGCTTGGTTTCTACGAAGTAAAGAACTTGAGTAAAGAGCTATGTAATCCCTAGTTGCTTAATCGAGCGTGCTCTATAGTTCGTTGGAGTGGCTTCATTACGTGAGTCAGAGAGCGTACTAGTTATGTCTCCAAGTCCATAGTATTCTGCGAAGCAGCCGAGGCACCCATAAAAGGCTGGTTGTGTCGAATTGGGAAGGCAACCACGCGTACAGTACTTCATTGTGTCTTGAGGGCAGATTGTAACCGAGATCTCTTACAGTGATCGACGAAGCCACAAACGTCCATTAAGGGTTACAAGCAGGAACCTAGACACTGCACACCTAGCTGCCAAACATAAGATTTAACGTTACAGAACAGTAATCTGTAAAAAAACGTCGTCCATATTGTGTGCTGGCCAAATTCGATTGGGTGTCTCTCCTTCTAGGGTTAATAATACCTGTAAGGCGATAAAAGGGGTTAGATACCCAAGGGTTGCTGGACTACAAGTAAGAAGGATTGAAAAAAGACAAGAAAGTAAAACAAGCTAACAAGCTGAACGTCCCAGAAAGCAAACCAAGCAAATAAGTCAAAGGAAATTGATAAAATGACTCCAAGAGAAAAGGGCAGAAGCGTAGCGTAAAGAAGGAGACAGCCAGGCAAAACAGTTACGAAGCAGCGGGCAAGTCTGAGAAATGCCAGAGAGGGCACAAATCAGGAATAAAAAATTGTTGATGGAATGACCAGTCTGATATTTTGTTGCACCTTTGACCTGTTCCACAAAAATACTACGTCACACCTTGCACTTCAGAGCATACCTGGGCACAATAACTTGTTATAACCATGGGTTTTGGCTATAACCATAACCATACCGAAAATTTGGTTATATTGTTATAACCATATGGCCTCGTGAGTATGGTTATAACCAGATATAACCATCTTGGCGTCTTGGCATCTTGGCACTCATTTCCGAGAGAAAATTCTGCAAAATCCTTGATTCAATTGTATTGGATTCTCTTGAACAACCCTACTTATAGATAGAGTCATCAGAAAACAATCGGAGATCAAAGCCTTCATGGCAGATAATGAAGCAATTCTCGGTAGGGTTTGTCTTACTGCCCAGGATTGGGATTTCCTAGGTAAAGTCCGCTCCTTCCTTACAGCCATTTGCTTCCGCAACACTCTATGCAGAGGGAGATAAGTCGTCTATATCGCATTCGCTACCTCTAATGGACGCCCTTCTTGCGCACTACGAGAGGAACAAGGCATATTACTCTCAACAAGATTGCTACGATTCCCGAATGATTCGGGCTATCGAGATGGGATGGTTTGTCCTTGACAACTTGACAAGTACTATAACCTGACGGGGGAGACACCTGTCCATGCTGCTGCCGTTCTTCTGGATCCCTGGCGCAGTGCGGCATACATTCGGAAGAATTGGTCGGTTGCATGGGTTAAACCGGCTATTGAATCCGCAAATGCACTATGGCGGGCGAGCTTCAGCACAATACTTGTCTTTGCGGATCAGCGTAGTTCGTGGTCGAGGCCTGCGGCGGCGAAGCCACCCCCGAAGCGTGGATTTGAGCTAGGCCGGCTTATGAAGGATATGGAGGTTATCACTGCCGATGTGCGTGATGACGATGAATTCAGGTCCTTCATCGAACTACCTCCATTCCGCATTGAGTCTAGCCCACTCGAATGGTGGTCGCGTAGAGAGCAGAAATCGCGGTATCCCCGACCCCACAATGTTCTCGGATGAAACTGCCTCTGTTGATAGAACAAGCAAACTTGGTGTAAATGGGCTGTCATGGCGTCGGCTATGAGAACTGAGAATAGCCGGAAAAGGCAATTATTTGCTTCGAACGAACGGGAAGCTTTCTAGTATTAAAAGACGGTTGCAGACTCTGCCTGCAGCACGAACAACAAGAACAATAATTTTTGAGAAGAGGGTTAGTTAACAATGAGTCATAACGTGACAATTGGAACACCGTGTGATATTCTGACCGACTTGACGACTCAGCATTGTTGTAGCTGGGCAGCAGAAGGTCCCATGTCATCGAGACCCAGCTCCTTGAATGCAGACACCTTGTGCTTCGAAATACCGACACTCTTCTGAAGCAGGGCTGGAAGGTACAGCCCGGCGCCCTCTCGCAGCCGGTCCGAGGTATTGCGCGAGTTAAACTTTGGCCGACCAGTGACGCAGCATGCGGAAGTTTCCAGGTCTTGGGGAAGTTCCCCAGATTGACAGGTTGTGGGCATCTTCACGACTGAAGCTGAAGAGTGATGACAATGGCCAGCTGAGGGGCGCCTTTTTGAATCAATATGGACCATACTCCGTACGTTGACAAGATTTTGAAGAGGGGCTAGACCTTTTCTTTAAATCATTACAGAATACAGTCGCTGAACCAAACCATTCCCCATTTCCCCTAGTTGCGGCATGGGCCGACTCGACGGTGTGGGCCAGCCAAAGCTTCTTTGAATTTGAATGGTCTTTTGTGACGTGTTGGGCTGCTTGTGGCAAATTGGAGGTTTCTTGGGATCGGATATTCGCCCAGCGATCAGGGCTCTTCAAGCTCCATTTTTCGCCCAAATATGGAGTAGACTACAGCTTTGGCAAACGGACTTTCACGCTACACCTGATGCATTCAACTGTGCATTTGAACTTTCAGAGGGTAGCCAAAAGCAACCAGCTACTTAAGATGGCTGAATCATCTTGTACATTATGTAGCAGCCTGGACGTGCGAGGCGCTTGAAACAACAATTGTACATCGTATCAGAGACGCCGATGTCCCACGGATACTTTGATCGATTACGATACGGAACCCAACAGCTTTGGTGCAACTTGGCCGTCGACGGGTTAAAGATGGTCAACCCTGAGGTCATTGTGACGCGACCAAGTTCCTCCGAGCTGAAGTACGGTCTCGGTCGATGACGGAATTTGGGTTGATGGCATGATCCGTGTTTTCTCAAGGCTTGCCTGGTACAGTACTGCAAACAGTGCGGTAAGACATAGGCCATGACTCAAGTCAGCCCTCCACCCTAAGTGGCCATCCAAGACGCACTGTTGATACGGTTTACCGATTCGCCATGATTGACAGCTCCACTCACTGATGTTCAGCGGAAACAATTTCGCTGAAACATTCGAAGTAGATAAGACCAGACTGGCAGAGACCACCACCATAAGCCCACTGCCCGCATGCCACCCCCGCCTTGATTTGATTAGTCGAGTCTAGTGGCTGCAATGGACACCTACTGTGAGGTCACTCTCTAGAACATTCTACTGCCAACGACATTCGCACCTTTTGACATTGTCTGTATAAGAAACCTTAATCTAAAGATGATGATTTAGGATTCCTGGTTAAGACGTCACCCGTTGTTGCAATCTATGTGCTGCAGTGCGGCCTATAAGTGCTGCTGCGGGTGTCACGGGCTACCACAAGCTAGGATTTGGTGAATACAGACTCAATACATGCCAGGGCTATAGATCAGACACCCATACCAATTTGGATATGTCACTGGCCCAACACGTAACGCAGGCCGACGGCTTCGAGTCAGATGTCCCTCGCATAGATAATCAGTTGTCAATCGCCGCGGATGAAGAGGCTTCGCCAGTTGTAAACCCCAACAAACCAGAATGGCAACGCATGAGCTTCTCGCCAGCCTACTCAGCCCCTAAAAAAAATCATACCGCTGCGTACAAGGTTTCTGTTACGAAGCGAATCGGTAAGTTGTCTTTGGCCCTCTTGTCAAATATTGCCCATGTCTGACCTTGTAATTTTAGTGCAAGTAGTTACCGGCATCGTAGCCTGTTGGCTATGCGCTGGCATCGTATTTGGCTTCGCTGCACTCAAACCTGTCTTGATTGCCAAAGGAGTATACAACGAGTATTGTGACGGTAACAACGGGGACACTTTATTCGGCTCCAACGACACTAGCCGTGTTCCTTGTGACGAGCAGGATCTGCGGCTAAACCTCTTCTTTGTTATTGCATCCGTTACTGCAAATGTATCGTCACTTTTAGCTGGCTCTACTCTCGACAAGTATGGCCGGCGCATTTGTTGGATCGCCGGTTGCCTGTTTCTGATGATGGGCAGTCTCCTGATGGCGGCATCATTTTCAATTTCCAAACTCGATGGTTATCTTGTTGCAAACGTGTTGCTTTCATTGGGAGGGACATTTATTTTTATTCCAAGTTTTCAGCTGGCAAATGCTCTTCCAAAGTGTTCGGGGCTAATCGTAGCTATGATCACGGGAGCGTTCGATGCGTCAGCCGCTGTGTTTCTTCTGTATCGTGTGCTTTATGAAGCGACAGACGGCCGTTTTTCGATCGAAAAGTTCTTTTTCGGCTATGCTATAGTACCCATCTTGGTCCTCGTTGCTGAAATAAGCTATATGCCAGCGCAATCATACCACACCATTTCTGACCTCGAGCACAAGATTGCAAAAGCTCAAGATGACCAAGAGGACGTCCATGAGTCGGACCAAGACCTTCAAGATACAGGGGAATTGGCAAGAGTTCAAAGCGCTCGAGCGGCACGCCGTTTGGCCAAATTGGACCAAATCGAAACCGTTACCGGAGATTCCGAATGTCGTAATGAACGGAGGAGGACGAATGAGGAGCGGCAGACGGCTAGCGGTATCTGGGGTGTCATGCATGGGGTCTCGACTCGACGGCAATTACTCAGCCCCTGGTTCATGCTCATTCTCCTGCTAACTGCTCTCCAAATGTTGCGTATGAACTACTTCATCGCCACTATACGTGCTCAGTATCGATACTTGCTAGACTCGGAGGACCTGTCCGCAGATGTCAACCGCTTTTTTGATATTGCTTTGCCAGTCGGAGGGGTCGTCACGACTCCATTCATAGGTATCCTGCTCAACAACTTTAGTATACCCACGATCTTTAGCTTCATAACCACGTCAATCATAGTCATTGGCTTACTAAACTGTCTGCCCATTTTGTGGGCAGGCTATGCCACTGTCATCGGCTTCGTCATCTTTCGACCATTATACTATTCGGCTATATCGTAAGTTATTCACCCAATGACAAGAAATGCACTCAGTGTCATAGTAACATGACATAGGGACTATGCAACTAAGGTCTTTGGCTACACTACCTTTGGGCGCATCTATGGCACCTTGGTATGCGTTTCTGGAGTAATTAACCTCGCGCAGTCAGGTCTTGACGCTCTGACACATGCGGCACTTGATGGCAATCCTACTCCCATCAACATCGCCTTTACCGTAGCAGGAGCGTGTACTGGTGTGGTGCTGACAATATTTGTTACCACCAAGGCTCGTATGCTCGCAGCTAGAGATGGCACTATGTTGAAATATCGTGGTGAACGCGGGCCGCTGGTTGTGGAGGAGCGAAGAGGATACGGCAGCAGCGAATAATGCAGATTGGATCAAGGCACTCTATTTTATGCTTTTGTACTCTAGCCAAACCACGAAGCAGATTTCTTGAAACAGGGGCAGTATCAACGCTGTAGAACTTGTGAGCTCCGTCAGTACGTGCGTGGTGGTGTGTATTATACTACATTTTACCACACGAGCACCGCTAAGTTCACGGTAGGTGATATTCCGACATTTTTGACCTTACTTGAACATAGCTTAAAGGGCCTTGTATTTGGTCTAAGCTCATTGCTTCTCCGCCCTAGCTTGTTTTAGCCAAGGGCAGCCCAGTGACGGCCATAATCATACAATCAGCAAGCAGCACAAGAATCGGAGATGACAATTTGGGTCTCTTGGTCAACCCTAAGCAGTTGTCTCTCGAAGGCCAGCTACTTCCGCCCTAGCACTCGCTTCCTTTCCCAGTCCAAGTACAGGTAACCCAACCAATGTGGCAAGTAGTTAATTAATCGACTTTAGCCTCGGTCTTGTACTTGGTTAATGTCTGGTGTTATCTTTCGCGAGATTTGTGAGTCTGACTCGGGCCTTTTATCTACATCCTCTGTTTGGCGCTGTCAGCATTCTACTGAATTCTGTGAAAGACAAAGCTAGCTCCAAAGAAAGCTCTGTCCATTCCGTGTTAAGATACAGTCAACCTAGGCTTTAATTGACAGAATCTTCATCCGGGTCTAGTCGTGTGGATTTATTGGTGGCGGTATTTATATATGCGGTTAATTATCTGCCCTCTTGTTGGATCTTCTGCCATGGGTGTCAAGATCAGGTCGCTCATGCAAAGCAAGCACAATATGCTATTGTCAAATAATGCTGCCTCAGTCAAGCAAACAAGCGAGTGTGGCAAAGTGGCAATAGGAAATCGTAATACTGCTGCGTAAGCAGCAGTATTCCAATAAGTACATAATTTTGTATAATTCCACTCTTTTTTATAGAAAATCAAGAGTCTCTCGTTGCCCGATTCACAGGGGATCTTCTGCCCCATCGTCGTCCAGTTATGCAAACAAGTCGTGAAGTGTGACAATGGGTAATGAGAAGAGCCGGCAAACTGGCCGTAACGTGTTTCGCCTACCTTGTGGTCATAATGGTATCTTACTTTTTGAAGTGCGTGTATTCCCAATCAGTTTCAAACAGTATCCTGAGAGCAAAATCCGAGAGCACGGCATGTTCCGGCATGGTGAAGAAGTAACATCAAAACTCGAACCACCCGCCAAGACTGCTGGTAACCATTCGGCGATAGATTTCTAGGCATCCTATTCGTCTCTGCGGTACCACAAGTATCACGAAAGTGCAGCTATGGACGACATAGACGTGGATTATGATCCTTGATCTCTTCTATCTAGTAAGGGTTATCTACAACTTCTTATAGTAATCTGAATAGCTTTCCCAGCCATCGTCCTTATATTTCAGGTGGCTGGCCAGTCATCAGGTGGTTGGGCTAGCTTTATTCAAGGCTTCGCACTTGGAGACGCTGTTGAATCCTATTTATCGTGACAATAGATGAAAGATGACAGTAAGAAGATGGGGCAAAATTGGCGTTGCTGGTCTGAAATGCTGTGTATTCAGCTGGACGAGCGCAGGTTGAATCGTCAATTCATAAAAGCCCTGTGTCCCAGACAAAGTAAAGTAAATATTAAGCGTCACTCACAATTACCGAAAAAGACCATAAGGTCTCTCCCATGCACACAATCTCATCTTCATAGTTCTACTAGTCATAATGTTTCCCAACTGCATCATCGTCATTGCTGCCTTGGGCATCACAACTCTCGCTTCAGCCCAGAAGTCATGTGGTCTCGAAATTGCCCCTTGCCCTTCAGACAAACTCTGCGTCCCTGAATCCTATGGCTGCACAAACCTCCATCGATGCCAGGGTAACTGCCAATTCAAGAACAAATACATCCCATGTGAGACAAGTGGTATTCCCACGTACTCCCCCCCGGGGGCTTTGTGTGTCGCGATGATCCTCGCCTTCCCGAGAGTTGTGGTATGAAATGCGATATTCAGGGGATCTCTATACCCGAGAAGCCTCATCAATGTGCTGGGTTTGCTGGCTGGAAGTGTCCCGAGGGCTAATCCTGTTACGATGTACCAAATGATGGCTGCGATCCAAAGCATGGAGGTGCGGATTGCCCGGGGTGGTGCCTGTGACGGAGATCTCTATAATCGTGTTTAGTTCAGGGGTTAACTTATACAGTTAGTGATTATTATAATAAAATGCTCCGAAACAGATACTGTCTGAATAACCACGGGCCAAGTTGCGATCCAAGTACACATTCAATACATCGAAGAGTCTCCAAGTTGCGCCGCAGGTAGCGGCGTTCCCAAGAGCTAGTAAGCTTCAAAGGGTAATAGACGTAAATTCGACAAAAACACAAAGACCTTAGACCATAAGATGTACAAAATCGCATCGCAGATGCAAACGAGAAGCAAGCGAAGGCCAGAGAGTATTGACACGCCTGCTGATCAACTAGTTATTCAGCAAAGGATTCTGAAGTTAGTTGCAAGCAGGTCAAGCTACCAGAGTTAAAGCTGTTCTTTTCGCGCATCAAGATTTAGCAGCTTACTTCCAGTCTTATCTAGATGCTCTCACACTGGACCGTACATGTAAAACAAGCAAGAGGGGCCGGCGCGCGAGGTATCCGCTGTCTGTTACGGATCGTCGTAAGAACTTGAATGATGCAAGATCAGAGACCAGAATGGCAAAGCCAATCTCTTCTATGACGGTCGGCAAGGCAAGTTATAAGAGGAGACGCAATAAAAACTTCTCATCACGAAAGATTACGCCTGGACCATCTTCTCATAGTTGTAAATTGTCCAATCGAACACGGAATCGTACTGAAATCCTTCGCGAACAAAGACATCGCGAAATATCCTACGAAGGTAGCAATAGTCGGGTTTCTCGTCGAAACACAAAGAGCGGGTGTATTTCAGGTACGTTGTAAACTCATTGGGAAGTTCGCGGCATAGAACCTCAGTTGGGGTGGCCATCTTCTTCTCCATGATACGGTCATATTTTTGCTTCTTGGTATTAGCATGTAGACCTTGCCAGGGAAGATAACCGCGGTAGAAGTAGAGTAGGACATAACCGAGAGCTTCTAAATCGTCACGACGAGATTGCTCGATACCCAAGTGAGAGTTGATAGAAGCATACCGCGCGGTACCAGTCAAGTCCTTGTTTTCTCGGTAAGGGATATGGAAACCACTCTGGGGGTCCCGGTACCTCTTGGAAAGTCCAAAATCAATAATGTGGACTTGGTCGCCACACTTGCCGATGCCCATGAGAAAGTTATCGGGCTTGATGTCGCGGTGGAGGAAAGACCTGGCATGGATGTGCTCGATTCGAGAGATGAGCTGATCGGCGAGAAGAAGGATAGTCTTCAATGAAAACTTTCGGTTGCAGTAGTTGAAGAGATCCTCCAAGCTGGGGCCGACAAGATCCAGCACCATAGCATTGTATCCGCCCTCAACACCGAACCAGCGGACGCGTGGGATGCCGAGACCACCAGCCAAATACTTGTAGATACGAGCTTCGTACTGAAGCTGTGGATATTTGGCATTAACAGGTTCAAGTTTGACTGCAATTTCTTCTCCTGATATGATATTTCGGCCTAGGTATATTTCACCAAACGAACCCGAGCCGATCTTTCGGACAATGCGATATTTGTCACCAACACGAAGATCCTGTCACCATAGAATTAGTTTATTACTACGACCTACATTCTTAAATGTAAATTCGTATATCATAGGCGAGTAATCTTGTCTTGGAGAGGGCAGCTTTGCAACTTTGCAGGGTGGCAATGATGACACACACCAGAGTTCATCTTGTGGGAAAAGAAGCAGAGCCGCGCATCACCACTTTTGTCAAGGGCATATTATGGGTTAGGGCCTACCATCTTCGTCAAGCTGTAGGTCATCATAGGGACTTGTTTCTAACAAGGCTAGCAAGTCGGGCGGACGTGCAACTTCGGGTAGGCTTGACAAGTTGGCTAAGCCGTTTTGTGACAACTTGCTCCCCAGTTCCTTAACAGTAATAGATAAATGCCTAATTTACTGATAAAATGGTGACGGAGATATCGAAAAGACGCAGGAAGAGCAGTCCATGTGGACGGCAAGTATTCAATCAAAATTCACTGCTGTTGATTAATTGCGGCACGGAAAGAGTGGCGTGGTGGTCCTGCTGCCATTGAGATGTCGCCATGGAGCAGATTGATGGGGTGCGGGTCGTTTACTAACGGTTGGTCGGATGAGAAGATCGATAGAAAGGAAAGGTCGAAGGCTATTACCGCTGACCGATGGGTTAGTTGATGAGAAATCAGCCTAGGTGCTCGAGAGAACAGTCAAATGTTGGTAAATCGTGAGCCAGATGAAGCTTGCGCTGGAGGGAATGTAGCCAACTGGGAACATGGCAACATGAGGGGAACCAAAGCAACTAGCGAGCTTTGGTCAAGGCCCAAGTGGGTCGACTAACATGGGGATGGTCCCCACCCCAGTATTAGTTGCCGACCATATAGCATAGTACAAGAAGGGGGATGGACTGGTTGGAAGACTGAAAGTGCCATGCGAAATGGCCTGCCGTCTCCAGGCTTGAAATCTTCTTGTTCGGCCATCTAGACAGCCGCACTTTTATTGGTAACTAGTATTCTGCGTCCACTTTCCCATCCTGACTCCAGGCGCCTCGGGAGGCGCACTTGCCCTAACCAAAAGCACGGGAGGGGCAACACCCAAATCTATATCAAATGCGATTCCACTCGTGTTACTGGTTCCCAAAATGTCTAACGAGTGATTTGAGCAGTATATTGAACGGAACTTGCGGGTCCGATTTTCAACGCGCTTCTTATGCAGCATCGCCATCTAATTCCTCCGCCGTTAGACCTTTTAGCAACCCGTCATAATTGTCCAATAACCCGGCTCGTAGCCACGATCTCACAGTTTGGGTCATGGCAATTGTTTCTGCCTCTAGCCAACAAGGCTTCGCAGACACCATGCTCCCACAAGAGGAAAAAACACTTTCGCACTCGGCGGCCATTGGAGGCACGGAGAGCACGTCTAAGGCCATCCGAGTAAGCCGAGGATAATTGAATCTCTTATTGAACCAGTACAGGAATGGGTCAAAGTCTTTCTCTACTGGGTCTGCGATACGAAGCCACCGATCCAGCCCGTCATCCTCACCAACCTCTTGAGATATCAAAACTGCCGACTTGAAGCTGTCTAGATAGGAAGAGAAAGAGTTTTCGTCTGATCCCCTTATCTTCTTGGCTGGTTGTAGCTGGCGCAAGTCATCGCGTTGGAATTGGACTGGGAATTGCTTGTATTCCTGCCACGGGTCGTTAATGAGTTTCTCAGCCTTTTCAATCCAAGCCGCCCGCTCACCATATGCGCGAAGAAGGAAGTCCCACCGGATGGCTGGATGAAGAACAGTAGCAGCGTAATATGCAGGCGACTCGTCAATGGCGACGTAGTATTTGTTCAACTTTGCCCATGCGAGGTTGATGTTTGTTCTAAGGTGAGCAGATTCTGGCAGCTGGTCTGCAGACACCTTCGCGTCTTCTAAATGTCCCATCAGTCACTTATATGCAGGGCAGATATCCCGCATTAGTACATACGCTGCCTCTTTTCCTCCCTTGCGAGTCCGTTGCTTTCCATCCCCCTCTAAATTCTTAACACATGTCTCGCAATGCCGTGGGAGGTCGTGATAGCACCCAATAGTTTTCCAGTCGTCTTCTGTAAGAAGCGCCTCATCCTCAAGACAATGAGGTAAGTTGCCGTGTTTGCATCCGTTCTTCTTTCGTTTCGATGCCTCATGCCTTACGTCTGAAACAACAGCTTCAATATAAGGCCGTAGTTTGATGGCGCGGCTCATCATGTAAAATTGGGAGAGCCATCGGGTATTGTTATCAATAGCGACATCCAGGGAACCGGGCCAACTCTTCTCGCCGTCCTGTGTCTGGGCTTCCCGGAGCATCTCAGTAACTCTATGGACCGATGAATCCAGATAACTAAGTTGTGAAGCTTTCCCATTGGGCCACTTCTCAGCCATGCATCATAGGCTTCGGCATCGATGTCATCCTCCGCTGCATCGCTTACATCGTCTTTGCCGAGCAGCATCGCCCTTGCAACCAAGTGAACAACATGCCCGAAACATTGAACCCTGCGCTTCATGGGATCCTGCAGCTCGTAGTATTGGCCCAGATACACCATTGCGTTATCATTATTCGAGGCATTATCAAGGGTAAAATACCCAATTTTGTCCTTGCTCAGCTCGAACGACTCCAAAATTTCACGGACGCTTTCCGCAATATTCTCGCCGGTGTGACGATCAGTAAGATTGGGGAGTCCAAACACTACTTTCTGCGGGCCGAAAATTTTTGTCAAGAAAAAAGGCTACTACGCCGAATAATGGATGCCGATTGCGGGATGTCCAACCGTCAAAAGCGCTATCCATATCGCTTGGACTTTGCCGCAAGACGCTAATGACATGGAGGCGGAAGAATTGATACTCCTCTGTTATTCGTCGTCGAATTGCATCATGAGATAGATTGGCATTTGTGATACTGACAACGGGATTAAGATAATCAAAAATATCGCGAAGTGGTCCACTTTCTGCAACCCTGAATGGCTGATTTGTCTCAACTATCCATTTGACGAGCTTACGCTGAAACACATCCTTGTCGAACTGCTTCTTCAAGCCCTCGAGCAATTGTACGTCTGCGACTGCTGTTTCACTCTTTTTCTGACAAAGCATCTGTATGATTGTCCTCTTCCTGGATTGTTTTGGTTGGGCTTTCCCGCCATAGATATTGTGCTGATTATTGAGATGAGATTCGATATTAGTGGTCGCTGACGCCAGTAACTTTCGGGTGTTTCTTCCGTAGGCATTTGTAACATACCCATCTGTGCCGAGTTTCATCCTTGACCTCTTGTAGGTCGTAGTTCTCCCGATGGGGAATGACTTGACTGTGCTGACACGCTCGACGGAACCGGGGATGACGCAATAGAAGGCATTCCTTTCAGACAGGAAGGCTCATCGAGGAGGCTTGGAGAGGATCCTGCCTCTTCAACCGAAGCCAACATCATCGGCTGTTCCGACATTTTGAACGCTTTACATTGTGCATTGTCAAGGTTTGCACAAACCCAAAGGGGGTGGCATAGAAGATCAAAGACGCTGGTGTTGTTTCTGAACTTTGCTTTTGTCGGGCAACCACAAGAAGTATTGGGCTATCAGAAAGCTCTGCCCCACATCTCATTTCATTTCATTAATATCATTTCATTGCTGGGCTTCCCGATGGAATGATCACTATCAATCATTCTTCATTATGTCAATCACTAATAATGAATGATGCGCCACCCTGATTGGACATTAGAGCAGAATCACATTATGAGTCTGGCTGGAGGAGGATATAAATCCTATCTTATTGTCGCAGACCACTTCGTAAAAGCGAGACGCGTAGGGGACACATGCTCACGAATGTGTAAACAATGCCGTTAGAATTTATAGTTGAAATCGCCAATAAGGCTATCGTTAAACGCACAGAGCTAACCTGTGCCATTTCGCTGGTCTTGCTCGCTACGGAGAGCTGTAGCGTATGCAGTCCATGACCTGCCGAGCTCTAATTTGGACTCTTTTCCATTGCCAGCAGTATCTGCATCAATGCTGCCGAGTTTTAGTGGAGTCACCGTGCCGGAGTCGTCCCGAGGTCGAAGAAGTGGCGAAACAGGACAGCTTCGAAGCCGTCCGTGTGCACTTTGAGGATTCACGTCGACCCCACGCAACGTTCCCGCACAAGGATTGGGTGCCATTTTCCTAGGCGCCTCAAGGGCAATGATGGTTTGTTGCGTAGCCAGGCACTGTGGCTTCCTGCGCTCCTTCTCATCCTCGAGAGCCCAGAGCGCATCTGCCAAGCATGAGACCTGCGAGTCGACGATAGCCGAGCTACCTAGAGCAGCGCACGCAAACTGGTTTGTTTTCTTGCAATTACGCACGCGGTGGCGTTTCTCATATATTGGAGGGTAATATTTGCCTGTGGGCAATGGCGGTTCGTTGTACTCAGACGATGCCATGAACCACTTGGCGTGTTTGGATCGGGTGGAAAATGCTGCAGCTACAGGGCGGAAGAACACTCGGCGAATATTAATTTGAACTAGAAAAGAGTAACGTAGTCCACAAGCGAGCGGTCCACACAAGCGAGCGGTCCACCCTAAATTACACCAAAAAGCTAGTTTTTTTATCCCTGCAAAAAATCGCATTTATAGCTAAAAATAGCTAAAATTTTAATACAGGGGATTTAACTACTAAATAAACCTAATTCTAGATTTTCTAAGCTTTAGGGTAGCAAGTTATTTAGAAGTCTAAAAATTCCTAATTCGCACTGTAAAAACCTTAGCTTAACTATAAACTATAGATAGAAGCTACCCTAGAGTTTAATATACTATCTAACTATTTTATAATAAACTCTATTTTTAGTAATATAGCTCTTTTTACCTATTAGGTAGCATTTTCTAGAAATCTAGTTTGTATGGGATTTTAGGGTGGACCGCTCGCTTGTGTGGACCGCTCGCTTGTGGACTACGTTAGTTAGATAGATTATCGCATGGGTTTCAGCCGCAATAATGACGTTGTCAAGGAAATCAGTCACGTGGTCAAACAAAGCGAGCGTAATTATGCGTGACTGACGGAGTCGGGGTGTATCGAACATGAAGCTCACTTGTACTGCATGCATCCACGAAATGTGACGGGGCCCTCAAGTTTCTGAACCTTTGTTACAGTCAGCATTCTCTTGTTTGTTTGTTTCTTTTCTCCTTTTCCACTTAGGTTGTACTCTCAGTCGATTCCCTCTTAACACTTCAGGGTTCCTTTCAACTTGACGTGATGCACCTACCCCATATAACTGTCGTCTATTCGTCCCAACCCAAACAAGCTCCCAATTCATTCTGGCGCGGTTTATGGCCAGATCAACGTAAGGGGAAGGTAGTTAGGTTTAGACTTAGAGTGGTGCTGTCTTGTGCAGCGACCCGCCCGTAACGCCACCTTGATTGCGGAGTCGGAGTGTTTCCTCCTGGAGACGAGGCCCAACCCCTAAGGACCATAGCAAAGTTCAGGGCAAGCAAGCTTGCACCAAGCTCTTGGCTAGCAGCATGTCTTATTATCAGGCGGGGAAACTAGCCCTCCGCATGGGGCTGCCAACCTCGCCGTCTGTGGCAATCGCGAAGTGGATCCTCGGCGCTCAGCGCCGCTTGTCTGCGGGGATCCTGCTCCTACGAGTCGGGAATTCAACAAACCCTGAGGCAATTGCGAAAGTCGCCACCCGTGTGTGCCATCACTGGGGCATTAGTACAACCAACTGACCCAATACGACCATTTCCTTTCAGCCCACACTAGTCCAACAGTACGTGCATGTAAGGATGCGGCGAGATGGATGAGTCGCTCCTGGCGAAGAGGCACTGAATGAAATGTCGGAAACGAAGACACTGGGACCACCTTCAACCTTCTGCCAGCTTAACGCTCTGTCGGCATTTAACGCGTTTCGCAACAGCCTGATCACATTGTCTATAAGGGATTCAATGATTTTTTTTTTGGGACTCGCTACCGCTGTACCGTAATGCGGCCCTCCCCAGAGCAGCTTCATTCAGCCACACAATTTCGAGGCTTCCAGCGAATGAACGGCGCGGATGCTACCAGCTTATTCGTGCACTTTCAGTAACTCCGGTTTATTTATTTACCATGATCAACGGCTGGAGCAATTCCGAGAAACGTTGCGCCAAAGTACCAGTTCGTGCTTCGACTTGAGGTGGGCTGGACTTTATTTACCCTTCAATGCTCGTCTTCGGAGTATGATGCGTATCTGACGCAACTGTCGCATCATCGTCCTCAAGACATACCACGGATGACGATGACGATGGCAATACAATTAGACTCCTACAGCTCTTGCTTTGCTTGCTCATGCGTACTCGGATCCGCTTCTGGTAAGTATACCACAAAATTCCGCTATGGTCATTTTGTGTCCTCTAGGACACCTACACTTAGCGTCACACGCTTGGCTGGTATAACATGCTGCTATATACTGGATCGGTCAGTTTACATACTTGGGCAGTAGCTAGGTGGTCAAAAGAGTTGTGACGTGCCAAAAAAGTTGCCCTTCAACGAAAAGCCGCTCTTGAAGAACGTGTCCGGACCTAGGTGTCCCCGGGGATGCTCGTATCATGCTGCCACAACTGTTTATCCGCCACTCATTTGTCCCTGGACGGATTTGGGTGTTAATATACACCAATCCAGGCATCCAGTAATGGATGGGCCCTAAGCCTATGGCCCACACCTGAGTCCCCCAATGATATTGGGTGGCAATGCTGGGAGCTGATGTGTTCAATTGGGTGGAATAACACCTCCGGAATGTCACATTCGACAGATTGCTTGCGAAAACCACCGAGTGCGACACTTCCAGTTGCTCCGACCCGGACTCGTTGGTGAGGAGCTTGCATACTTCTGACCATAATCCGCACATAGTGCTCAGAAAACTGTTGATTGGCCGGTTTAGCTGCAAGACGATCACTAAGTGGGCATTCATTATCAACATAGAGCAAGCTCGTTTTGCTTACATTAACAACATTCTGCAGTGCTGTTCATCCATACGTCTTACGTCTTACCTGTTCAGAATTACCTCCCTTCTTAAAGCCAGACTGTACAACTGACATGGGTGGGCACGATATCGATGTTGCCGTTTCAACATCTATGCAGTATATAGAAGTGCAATGGCAGCCGTGGACGCAATGCTTGGCCGTTGGATCCGCAGTAATGGCATGTCCAGTATTCGCGACGACAGACCTGATTTCGCTCGACTCAAATTCCAAATGATTACTCGTACCTTTTGGCTTTACTTTGGTCATATTTCGAAATTGCTTCGAGCCCCACCACCGTCGGCACCTACACCTCTGCCGATACAAGAGCCTGTTACGACAACCGAGGGCTTGTACACCATGGTACAGAAGCCAGCAGTTACGCTGAAAGTCTCCAATGAACAAGAAGTTCTTCAAGAGGAATACGATCTTCACGTCAGTATTGAATCAGCCTTTATTCACGTTCTAAATTACCTCGGCGGTCTGGGCTCCAGTATAATCTTACCCTTTATTCCTCATTACATTGATTTCCATCCTGAGATTCTCAAATCTAAATATTCCATTCTGCTCCCAAATGTTGAAAACCTTCCTGCGGGATATGCGGCGTACGCAATGGAATCTATTAGACCGTTTCACCCTCACCATGTCAGGTACCTTGTGAAGCGACATCTGTCCCCGTCTATCCAAGATCGAGCTTTGGATACACTCTCGAATTCGCATTTTGTCACCAAGGTCTGCCTAGGCGGCCTGACACCGCTGTCCGAAAAATGGCAAATCGGCCTCAATGACCGTCCCGCGTATGTTGACCAACTGTACGCAGAACGAGTGGATATCGCTGGTCTGTCCAAAGTCATGGGCTCAACTCTGGCTGTCCTGCACTGGTGCTGTGGTATTGACGCGGCTGGCGTGGAGTTCGTCCTTGGTTGCGACAAGAAGGGAAACATTCGTCTCTGGTTGGCGAACTTCGGTAACTGTCGACCATTTAAACAAACAGAATTTGACGTGACGACACAGCTTGTGGATGCAGTAATGAATAATGATTGCTGTTGGCCTAGATGGATAAATTTGGGAGTGTTTCGTGAGATATGGCACGAATTCTGGAAGGGATACATCGAAATGTCCTTATTATCTTGCAATGAACATCAGGGGAAACGACCGAATGCCTTTCTACCACGTCTATTCATAAACGAACTAGGAAAGACGAGAGGCCCGCCAGTTTGATAAGACTTTGTCCGCTGATGGAACCGGCGGACTTGGAGTTGTGAGGGAACTATGTGACTCGCTTTCGGTGAATGTCTCCACTATTTTCAGCATTGTGTAAATAGCTTCAATCAGACGTATCCCTGAGAATCCTCCTGTCCTCCTTGTGAACAATCGCTCTATCAAAGTCGCAGTCCACCATTTTCCTTTTCTTGTACTTACACACGTGCCATGTCTGATGTAACTGCTACATGAAGAGAACTATATATAGAAGCAGTCCATATAGAACTGAAAAAATCGCCCCGGTTTGCAGTTCACATGCTGGGGCTGAAGTATATAGTTCTGAGTTCTTATTGTTTGGACAGACCCTACTGAAGCATACCCAACTCACCATTCGCAAGAAAACCCGCCATTCAGCCTTATTTCAGCCTGCCTCACGATGCGCTTCAGCCAGAGTACTTTCCCAGGAACAATAAGGTACGCCGTATTTTGTTGACTATCAAACGGTGAATTAAGTAATGCTAGATCGCCATGCCTTCCATGTTTTCGCCTGCATTCATTGAAATTCGTGAAGGGGCACCAGTCGACTCAGCCGATGGGTTCTGGCTCTAGCGCATCAAGGAGGATGAAATATACAACTGACTGGTCGCTTAATGGCTAGCTCCCTTCAGAAGTTCGCGATAGCTCCGCTTAGCATATAATAAGGACATCAAGTTACCAATTGCATACCAACATCAACTTACCAAAGGCAACCCGACTGGTTCAGTTTAGGAAGAGGAGATCACATGCGTAAATACAGTCAAAGTCAAGTTCAATTTTATGTTGGATTGAATGCCACCTGGATTTTCACCTGCATAGTTTGTTAAGGCCATGCTTATTCATTTGTCAATACGAAACACTGGCCAACTATTACTAATAGCAGGCGATTGTATTGTAAAGGGCTGTACTGCTTTAAAATGTTAACTATAATTCGGTACAGTCCGATACTACCACCTAGCTAGCTCTGGATAAGGTACGGCATGCGGAACAATTCTCCGGGATGTGCATTACAGTCGAATTGCCGACGGGTATCTGGATTTCGAGACCTGCCCAAAAGGTCCTCCGCCGTGTTTTCTTTTTATTCATTAGTTATTTATTTATTTTTATTGGCTGTTGGCTGTAGGATGAATACTTGGGTAGGGAACTCGTATTCTTATGTTAGAACATGGTCAAAAATCAGTAGGAGCTGGTAGAGAGTTCACATCTTCCTAGCTTTCCCGCGACATAGAAGTCGCCCAGAGACACCATTCCAGGGGCTAGGCGGACCATTACCAAACGAAAAATGGGATGCACGAAATGGTGGATAGCATTTACCAACCTGTAGTAAGTAAGTGACTCTCGAGAGAACATTGCCCGCCCACATGACATCACCATATAACATGAAGACGCTTGCACATCTTTTTATGCGGTGACGGAGCGTGATAATCAAATATCTAGTTAAGCGGTAACTGACACTGGTAAATTCCGACCTGCCCTCATATTTAGCGAAGCTGGTTAGACTATCTAAGCAGTGCGAAGTTCGAATTTGGTCCCAGTCTCTTCAGTGATCTCGTCCAGTATCCAGTATTTTCGACATTGACTTAAAATCACATGGTACTGGTGGAACCCAGCCGCTGGCGATACGATAACGCCGGTATTAACGTGCTTCTATCAGGGACAGTGACCTTGAATTAGTGGAAGGTCTGACAGAAAATTTGCTACAAACTTCGTGGTCCTAGAATATGTCGGTCATTTCCCGAAACTGCATTATAATATTCACAGGGGCTTTTCAATCGCATGTCCACTTCATGGCAGCCCATTTTCGTGCCAAGCCTGTGAGTCAGAGGAAGAGCGAATGACACGAATATATGAATTAGGATCTCAAAAGTGGCTTTCCCGTTTACGTCATTTCACTTCATTATCCGTGTAATGTTGCGGCGGAGCTGTCGGCACAATTTCTCCCGCGACGGCGTTATCAACCATGTCTGTGTGCCTGGAAGCCTATGTTTCGTACGAAAGCGGGCAATATTATTGAGTTAGAATTCTTTAGCAACGAATTGTCGAACTTTTTCCCTGACCGGCTAGTCTTGTGACCCGTCGCGGTATGGTAAGTACTCGATCAGGTGGCGTTAATAGACACCCTGCCGGAATGTTTACCATATTATGAGATAACAGCTTCTGTGTGTCGACGCGAATTGATTTACCGGGACGCAAATATCATTCCAGAGTGGGCATCATTTAACAGACATTCCCGAACGAAGTTTCGTTTCCAACTCAGATCCTCCGTTGGAATGAGAACTTCCCTATTAGTATTTGTGAGGCTTTACTATGAGGTGTACTTCTCAGTCCGAGTCGGGACGGAAGAAAGAGACAGCAGGTGAGAGCCGCACGCGTGGTGTTCAACTTCAACATGAACTAATGGCAGCCCCAGCAGGCCCAAGCGCAACTAGTATTCTGGGGCAGTTACAGAAAAGGCTTTCCGCCCCAAGCTGTAGACTCAGCCTGAGTGACAAAAAGCGCACAAGACTACTTTTTCCTCGAAGTGTAATGTCAAGAAATCTCAGTTGCTTCAATGTTCGGCCGGAATACCGAGAAATTTCGATACGGCTTCAGGAAGAACAACAGGCGACAAGTTTCTGGAAAAAGAAATCCGAAAGACTCGAAGCAGATAACAGAGCTTTACGTCGCGCTTATGAGGAATATCTGAGTAGGGCTTCTGCGCTGGAAGTTAATATTGCAGCAAAAGAACATACTGTGGAGTCTTTGAAGACAAAATTCGTCAACTGGAATTGGAGATAACTCGGATAAAGCCAAAAACAGTGGAACAGGATGATTAATTGCTGTGATAAGACAAATAATTGATGCCGTGGCCCAGACGGCTGTTCTGGTAGACTATAGTACTTATGCCTAAGTTGACTGTCGTACACAAGCTTCCAGGAACTCCCAATTTGCTTCCTCCTCCTTCCTTGGCAATTTGTATATCGGTATTCCACTCATTCGCTCTCTACCTACGACTGACTTTTCGATTCTAAGCAACAAACTGCTAGTCAGACAGAAGACAAGGGTCGTCTATATAAGAGATCCGGAAAGCAGATTCCAGCATTGGAACAAGCGACCAGTTACTCTGAAATGGCACTCTTGGGCAATAAACTAGGAAGATAAGAGCAAAGGCCTGATGCTCAACGCAAGACACCAACCATCGGAGTCCAAGGAATTGCTACTATATCGTGCAAGCTCTGTATGGCTACGCTGAGCTCTCATACTGCTACAGATGGCAGATCTCTTCCAGCATTCTGGAATACACGAACATCAAGACTATATCCTCCAGACAAATAAATCCCCAAGGACCGCAAATACCATTCAAACATCAGTCCGGTCCCATTCACGCCTTGAGAGCTTGGGTAGGGCCCCTTCCTCGTCTCCCCTTCATCCCCTCATCGACCGCTTTCGGTAGTACGAGCGTCACCACTTCCGAGAGTTACGAGGGCAGCCCTTACGCCGTCAGCGGCACTTGTTGTCATGCTCGTCAACAAAGGTGATACTACTCAGCAGCCATCACCCAGAATCTCCAGCTGCGCAGGGACATCAATACTAGTCTTAACCTCAATGTCACCCGACTGGAGGCACATATAATGGACAATATTTCGTTTGAAGATTAAAAGTTGCACTTACTATGGAACAACATATACGGAACAAACAGAACATACGTTACCGGTACTACCTCGTTCCACTTAATTTCCTCAAGGCGAATAGAGCATTGCCGCCTAGAGGAGAACGGTATTCATGTTGCTAGTGACGCGTTCAGATGTTAATACCCAGCGTTTGGTTCGTGGTCGTCTTACCGAGGGCCGTGAAGACCCGGTCCAGGATTTCTTGGGAATACGCGGAGCGCCGTCTACGTTAGGGGGTCACGAGGAATCATCAGAATCCAGGGAGAGATTATCGTTGATGAGTGCCGAACCCCGCGACCACTATCAAAAAAGCTTTGCAACCCGAACAAACTCACCGAATCCGAAAGTGGTGTGACATGTCAGCTGCCTCTGTTGGGCGTTTTTAATATTATCCACTGAGCTACTGTACTTCCTATGCTTAGCCAATTTTAGATTCGCGTGTTGTCGGGTCGCTGGTGGCTTGGCAATTCTGGAGCGAGTAGTTTGTTGGGTGGCTGGCGAGGCGAAATTCTCATTATGACTCGCCACAGCCGGGTCCTTTCCTCCGCAAAGAAGGTAGCCATGGAAGGGAGTATGTAGTATTGTACTGGAAGACAGAGTATCTACGGAATATGACACCGTCACAGTTCCTATCCTGTCAGGCATGTGATTGAGGCGACTACGAAATTTTAACATATGGCTTACGGAGGGTTTGTACCGAATAGTTCATGTACTTCTCATGCATCCGTGCGTATTTTAGGCAGTTAAAGACGACCCGTTGCCATCACTACAATAGAAAATTCATTCGGACCCTATACTGGCTTTGGCTTGGAGCTCTGCGTTGAATTCAGTTTAGGTTAACATAGGCCGTACAGATTTTTGAGTTACATACAGCCACAATTACAGCCCCTTGAGGACTGTTCGGCCGGGTCTATGACGAAGAGCTACGAACGGAGATTATAATTCTCCTGCTTTGCGCTGACTGGTTCAAGGTTTTCGGCTTGAATGCCGTCACTGCCGGCAACTGAGCTACGATTGATGGCGACGCAGGGGAATCAGGTACGAGTCCCGGGCTGACTATCTCACCATACTCCTGACACATATCATAGGCGAAGGCTGTATCTTGTTCCTCATCCGATAAGTGCGAGACGCTCGACGACGGTGAAGACTGGCAGGCGCCTTTATTTGCGTACGAACGCGTTGGAATGCTTGATGCTCTCCCTGAGGCACGTAGTAATGGAGCTTGCGACAGACTACCGAACGCCATAAATTACGACTTCTCAAAAAGGGGCCGCGCTGCCGACTGGAGGACTAGAGATACTCGGCCGGAAAAGTTGGACCAGAACGAGGTATCAAACTATTACAACTCGCAACGGATGCCATCACGTTATGACAGAAACCTTACCAACTCAGGCAGCTGCCAGGTCTTGCCTCAGAGACGTCCCAGAGCCAGTCAGACCGATACTTGTGACAGAAGATGCCCGATTTTGAGGTCGTCGGGGCGGTCGCTGATACAAATGGAAGAAAAAGGGTTATTTCACAGTAGTGTTCAGCGTTCCCCCATTTCACTCCCTCCCATAGTTGAGGAAGCGATGGATACAGACAATTCTATGGCACCAGCCAATTTACAGAACGGGAAGAGAGAGCGAGCATAAGCCAGATGTGACACCCTCCTTGCCTAATATGGCGAGACTTAAGTAGATACATAATGCCGATCGATAATTAAGTAATTCTTGGCGTGTCATCCATTTAATGAGTGCATGGTCCAGCGCCTAAGCCAAAGAAAATTTGACGCAGGTATCGTTCGGACGACTACCGAGATGAAGAATGACTTGACTACAATCACACCAGATGTCGAGAAGTCTGAATGGCAGGTTTCCTGAGACTATTGCGATCCAAAGTTTAGTCTTTTAGGTTGCTTGTGCTATGTCCTATTTCATTTGCACCACGTGCCCTCTCATAGTTGCCAGAAGATGAAACGTTTACCCAAGGATCGTTCAATTGCGACGCGATAGGATGCTCAAGCCTCTGCTTTCGGGAAGCGTGGATATTCAGTTACCCTGTTGTTCAAGTGTAATAATTCTTCGTATCACACAAAACTACGAAAGCGTACAGCACCTCGTCAGACTCTCCGTTTACGATATACCGGAAGTGAACGATTACCCGAGTCGGATCGCTTCGTTACAAAAGGCCGTGTAATCGGTATTTTATTCACGATTTTCAATTCCACGTGCTTTTTGCCTCGTCCATCTGTTTACCCGTTGTGTTAGTTCGTCTTCAAAGAACTGGCGGCGTCTTCGTATTGTTCGTCTAAAGCTTGCCGGAGAGAAGGAGAATGCAAACTCGCCCAACACAGTTCATGTGGAGGGAGTTGGGCCAAGTGGACTAAGTACACACTACATAGTTGCGACAACATATATGAGGTTCTTCAAGAATTGCTTCTTGTCAACCACTCACTGTCGCTGCAGTCATTCCGCATCAATTGTACGACAACACCTGGTTGATATTACAGGACGGGTGGCATATTATCAACACGGCTGGCATGACCTAGCAATGTCATTGTTTATTTTCGCTGTATACCAAAGCAAGGTATCCGAGCCTCATCTTGTACAGCGCCCCCAGATGCATTCGGGTCGTCCTTGATTCTAATCGCGAAATAATATGACCCAAAATACATAATCCACCTTGTGCCGTTACAGCAGCAAAAAAATGATCATCTGGAGTGCCGCGTGGGTTCTGTACATGCTTGAATATAATGCTTGAGCCTATTGTTGCAATAATCTGAGGAGCTGAAGCGCCATATTATGAATGCCAGGGACAACACCTGCTTGGTCAGCCTCCCCGTCCGAGATTCTGCTGCTAGTGCTTCCGACGTCCATGTTTCGCGAATTTCCAGTAGAAGGCGAAGCGTCTTGGTAATTGTTATCGCAGAGCGTTATGCCCTGACTTCTTGTCACCCGAAAAAGGGCATCTCGTCGACTTTTTCGGAGCTGATAATAGCCCGTGCGCCCATAGCGTCATCGCCCTGGTAACACTAGTTAGGACGAGGAGAAGTGTCGCAACTGCAACAGATCGAGCAAGCACTGTGCGGAACAGGGAAACCGCAAATAATACCGACGACCCGGGCCAGGCCCTTTTGAGTGTAAAGTCTGGTATTCTCAAGTGGTCGAAATATGACTTCCGAGGAAGCCCTTTGTCTTGGCCGTGACTGTTTGGCCAGTTTGTGTATTGGCAGTCACGGGCAGGTTGTCAAAAGTACGCGAAACAAAGAAGGGCAAAAATAGGTTGGTGATAAAGGTGACCATAGCATTTAGGAAAAGAGCAAACGCGCCTACCCGTGTTGCATGCCCATATAAAGTCCAACACATCCGGAGTCATGTGATGATGTTTCTCCAGATATGGTTGAGCATGTATCTCTCCAATATATGAGGAAGTATAGAACAATAACGGGAACAAACCAACCCCAGCGGCGCCAGTACAGGGAAGTGAATACTTTCTGTTGCGTTAAAATGAGCAAAATTGTAGGCCTACTGAAATCTTTCCAGCAGCTCTAATAGTAGCCTATATTCTACGCGACATCTGCAACCCAGTGTGGACAGCATAAGTATCCGAACGCTCTGCAAAAGAGATATATCCCAAGAAGATAGCGATGACTCCAATCCAGAGAGTCTACGCCTGTGGCGCTTGGCGTGGAAGCAGGCTGCTTGGGGTACCAAGGGAGGTACCGTCAATGGTGGCCTTATATTGATGGAGACAATATGCCACCCGCGGAATCTGCACAAGATGGTCTGTATACGCTCAAACCCGGGAAAAAGGGGGGGAGGGGAGGCAAGTTTCGCATAGAAGGTACACGCCACTAAGGCGGTGACTTTCGTCGTAAGCAATCGGGACGGACCAATTTGATAACCCTGGGTCTGACTACATGAATGAAGGGAAGTTGGCTTGCGGACATCCGACTATCCGAACCGCGTCTTCAGCTACGGATCCATTATTCCGAAACTCGGCCAGCAATTAAGTTTCCACGCTCTCTACACTATCTCTTGTTGCTGAGAAACGACATTAATAAAATCTTTTGTCATTCTGGACCGATATTGCTTTTGGCTTTTGGAGCGCTTTTCGCCGCGTGATATGCAGCTGAAGGCTTCTACAAGTTTATTAGTCATGCACAGTACGCAATTAGTTGTTGATGACCCTCCAGCTGGCCACAGCTCTCTCGCCACCACTTGCCATGTCCCACGGCGCCTCCACATCGGTACAAGTTTCTGTAAAGCTCCGGCAACCAACAATTTATTTTTGGACTTCTCATTGCCACTGCCCTACCCCGCCGACTAGGGATTGAGAAGGCAAAGCCAGCCACCGAATGTCATGACGGTTTAATTGGTGAGATGAACGTATCAACTAATGGTAAAGACGCTTCCAGACAACGGCAAACTAGCCTTTCCCTAGAAACCGCTGTCGGGGCGACTCGGAGGCTCGTGAATTAAATCAAAAGCAGTGCGATATAGCTAGCTATACCTATATGGACCGGCTGTCATTGCATTTGAGTTATGGCCTCCTCTCATGAATAACACTTATACACATAGTAGGGATCTTGCCTATTTCACTTTTGTTTTCTTAATTTTGTTAAAGGGCGGTCCATTCCATGAATACCTACAGCAGTCAAATACGGAAGACTGCATCAACTATTCCAGACCATCAAAGCCTACCGCAAGGTGATGGGCTGGTTCAAGCCGTAGCAGTACTCGCGATTTTTGGTCTCATTGCTTTGTCTATTCTGGTATGCTCTTCACAGTCAGTTGTAGCTGAGCGTTAGCGTTCCCTCGAACTGAAACTCAACACTTGACAGGTTAAGTCACGCCTTGTCTAGATATGATCAGTCCGCAAGTCACGGCTTTGACGTGGAGTCATCTAGCGTCACACAATCCGAAACCAGTTCCACAGATATGCTGGATTCGGTTTCTCCACCGTACAGGTACGGAAAGGCAGCGGAGAATGAATTCAGGGGTGCCCAGGCGGTAGCATCAAGGCGTGAATCATTAAATTGGTAATTTCGTCGCCTCAGAGCAGAAATATTCATTTGGATTGCTTCTGACTATATCATACAGTGCAATTTGCCTCGATGTACTAAGAGAAGGCGACGCTGTTCACCGTTTATTTTGTGGTCATATTTTCCATTCTGATTGTATGGTGCCGTGGCATCTGATGCGTCACTATAGTTGCCCTCTGTGTAATTCATGCTACTTACGGGAAGACGCAACTTCAGATTGCTAAGTATTTCTCCTGCTGATTAGCTTGGCTATCGTCCGTGATGTGAGACCACCGAAATATCAATAAAGCATTCCGTTTCAAGATAGAAGCTCAAGAGATCAAGGAGTAAAGAGGCTCGCGTCAATAGGAGGCTCGCGTCAATAGGAGGCTCGCCGACTGACAATGCATCAACAACGGTTTGAATACCTATTTCGATAAGTACAGAAAGACCACAAGAAACCCCTGATACAAATCGGTGTTCCCAATTCCCAGGGTCCGAATTCCATGGTAAATCGAACTCAGTGCTTCCTTTAGTTCGTCAAATTTGGTATCCTGGGTCTGTTCGCATCAGCCGAAGCCGCTCGTACTCCACTTGGTTGCGTCGTGGTCTACACAGTGACCTTCCGTAGGAGCATTATTACTTCATGGCCGCATGTTGTCCGATCAAGTTACCCTATCGACATCAATTGCATTCAAGCTGCCATTACCCGCAGGTTGTCGCAAGTCTGATGCTATTTGGCTGGAGGCGTGGCTGCTCGTGCCATGTCTCTTCTCATGCCCATCCAAATTCGGAAAGATAACAGCAATACATCTCAAGATGGCGTTAATTGAATCCTGGTGTTGGTCATGAAGGTGCTGAAAGCGGATATTTTGATCCTGCAAGTCCTTGTTGACCTCATGTTGTCGATCGATAAGGTTGACAATCTGTTTCTGTTGTTCGCGTACTTCCTGGAGCACGTTTCGAATAGCGACCGAAGCCTTAGCTTCAAGCAATAAAGTACCTGTGGAGGTTGAGCTGCTGTCAATTCTTTGTATCGGCATCGTCACTTCTTGGAGCCTTCTCTTACTTCCATGCTGATCATTTTCGCTCGTCACTGCATCATCGACCGCAGTTTCTCGTGGCCCTCGTGGTTTTGCTCTGTTGCTATCATTCTTCTTCCTAACCAGTGGCAACAAACTCGGATGCGCACGCTTGAAACAAGGGTGCGAAAATTCGCTTAAACCGGCCAGTTTGCGTTCCCTTGCCCGCATGCTGTTGTCCGTGAGTGATACCCGTTTGCTGAAGCCGTACGCGTTTAGTTGCCTCACAAAAGATGTATAATTATTGTGTTTAAACAGCTCAGGAAGTACAACGTCAGCGAACTGATCCTTATCAGGAACCACGATGCAGTCACCATCTTCAGACCAGCGAACCAGCTGCTTGTTATTTGGATCGTCGAGTAGTCTAGGCGTCTTAGTAAGCTTGAATCATACAAGCCGCTGAATATAAATTGACGCGTACCTTTTTAACTTTTGCACAAATGGAGCTACGCTCTTATACCTAGGTTGCATTTTCATTTCAGTCTTAGACTGCAACCCCATGCTGTTGTAAAGTTCCATACCGCCCGTCCCCAGATTTGGTGCAAAGGTGGATGAGCGGCCTTCCCACAAGGATACATATAATATACTAAGGTTAGCTAAAGAGGCAAGGCCGTCTATATAAGGTCCACGCATCAGCATCAATCTGCGGTCACGGCTTGTAAACCGGCGCGGTGGTTATGGGTACATATGGCCAATCCCAATAGGTATCACACGGAGATGAAGTTAAAGCTAGTTTTATCCAACTGTAACCTTATGCCGAAAGCTCGCAGGATCATCGTACCAGCCAACCAAGAACAAAAGTGAAGCCTCGCGCAAGCAAATTGCCAGAAAATTTAGGCAAAACAGACTTGTGGCGGTTTTGAGATATCTCGACGGTGGCCGCAGAATGTGGTGTGGACCGCTTCATCGCTCTCAAAACGCTCCTACCAGTTCGCCACAGTCTATGCATAGACCGGAAAAGGGTTCCGAAGCAGTGGCAATCTTCCCTGTGTTCATCTTGGCATGTGGGTCGGGGGCATATGGGCCTTTGTCACTTAGCAGCGAACGGCGATCTAACGAAGGTATCAGTGGGGGGCGTATTCCAAACAAACTTTAAACAAAGGTCAAAAATAATCAGTACCTGACCAGTCCGCTGTAGCTAAACCGTCGATTATGTCAAGGTTGTCTTTTCGATCAACAAAGTCCTTTTTTTTTTTTTTGTTCCAACAGTTTATCGGTTAAACATAATGCTCCTATAGCTACGCAATGCACCCCTAAAGCTGTGCATCTCATTGTTCTGCTGGAACTGCCACATGCTGCCATAAAGAACCATATGGCCTTCCAAGCCAATGTGGGATGTTGAGCATGTCTAGTTGTTCGGAAGTGGAGGTCAAGGATGGTGATGTCATCGGCATTCACGGTGACGACAAATCATTCGTATGCGTATTTGCATCAACACCCTAGTCGGAGGGAAGTCACGAACTTGAGACTCAGGCAGACATGCAGGTGGCAATGCAACCCATCTGGCGATAGCGCACGGGGGAATTCTATTGCCACAAATGCGCAAGAAACATGACTTCGTTAACGACACGTTCCATCGCGTGTTACCCAACAGCGGAGCCCTGTTGCAATGGCCCAATTGGTGGGTGATGAAATCATTCGCGTTGTACCGCCTTTATCTCTCCAGATAACTTCTCAATGCCGGAGCTGTCTCGCGTCGTTGGAACTGATAGTGATGTCATCGAAGAATGTGTGGTCGGTCAGGTTTACAGCTTCAGGTTTGAACGTCCGCGCCGGTATCACCACCACAAACCCGAGGAACAGTCGAGGATGTGTAGGTCGAGTTGCTATATACCATTTGGACGAAACCGACAGAAACCGTGATACGTGTGTCATAGTTGGGAATCCTTTTTGGCACGCGGACCTTCCCTGCACTACAGGTTAACCTTTGACTCTTGCTCTCCCGATATGAGATGTCATAGGTGAATTTACTAAATGTAGCGCACAGCCGATTCATAGTGACGCATTAGTTGTTATATTTTCTGTAGCTAACGTACTCCACAAGCGAGCTGGACACACAAGCGAGCTGGACACACAAGCGAGCTGGACAGCCTAACCCGTCCTCTTATAAAGAGTACAATAAAAAATAACCACAACATAAGAAATCAATTAATCCTCACTGCTATCCTCTTCATTAGATGTTTCCAAATCAATCTGACAAGTTCGCGCATTATGGCCAGTGTTGCCGCACACACCACATCGCCGTCCCTTCGTCTCATCCCGAGGCTTCCGACCTCTAGTTTTGCGATCTTCTTGCTGTATCTGCTCTTCCACATCATTCTGATCCTGAAGAGCTTGTCCCTCGGAGATAGTCATACTGCCGCCTTGGCGCAATCGTGTTTTTTTAGCTCTATGCCGCTTGCTTAGTAGTGCATTTGCTTCCCGAAGTTGGTTGACCTCAGCCTTTAAGAGCGCGACCTGATGCATAATTCCGCATGTTCCCTTTGTAATCTGATCCACAGCAGTTAAAATTGACGTCGGCGAGCTTCCCTGATGGCGACTAATTCGTCTTTTAATATAGTCAGTCTGTGAAGTTGCCTCGGTTGGATTGTTTGGGGTCTTTGGAACCCACGGATTTGGTAGCTCAGGTGCCTCTTCAACTGGTGTTGGAGTCCGCAGCCTTACATCCAGACGCGATAAGACACTATTTGGATCGAATGGAACAAGTCCTGCGCCTCTAAAAGCTCCTTGGATATTTGTTTTGGTCATTGCGGCTTTAAAGGCGGTGCAAAACGCGGGAAAGAAGTCAGCTTGTGTGATGTGTGTGACGTGCGCCCTCATAAGTCCTTCAATTTCTTTGCCATATGCCTTCTTTAGCGGCCCAAAACAGCCAACATCTAATGGCTGAAGAATGTGGGATGAATGAGATGGCATACAAAGCGTGATAATCTTATGGTCTTTGCAGAAGACTTCGAATTCGGTTGAGTGGTGACTTTCGTGTCCATCTAGGATAAGAAGTCGATATGCGCCACGACTTTTAGGTTTAGTATGCTTTTCAAAGTGCCGGATCCAATCTACGGCTTTCTCATTTGTAGTCCAGCCGTTATGAGTTGTAGAGATAACCCAATCCTTTGGTAGCGCGCTATCTTCATACCAGTTTCCAAGGTGATATTGCCCCGCAGCTATAATAAATGGCGGGATAGCTTCGCCTCGGGAATTAATAGATTGGAGTACTGCAACCCATTTTCTGTCACCTGGTTGAGCTAAACTTGGCTTGCCACGTCTATCTGAGCTTGTAACTACCATTGTGGTTGAGATTACGCCCATCATAAAGCCAGTCTCGTCAAAGTTGTGAAAATCCTCGTCTTGTATGCCGTATTTCGCAACTGTGTTGCGTACAAGCTTAAACCAAGGTTTAATTATCTTTGGATCTTCGCATAAGGCCCTCTGATAGTCATATCGACGCGTAAAACGCGTAGACAGCTGTGGTTGGCGCTTGACAAAGTTTGAAGCCCAGTTGACTCCCACAGGAGGCGCGTCGCGATCGGCGAGCAGGCGATTCGCCATATCTTGCACACCACTAAGCCGGGGAGGAAAAGATCTCGAGTCTAGGTCAAGGATGTATCTGACAATTGTTGATTCCTCCAGATTTGTAAGTTTTCGAGAATTAGGCATAGTATTGCGTCGCGCGTTAATTCCCTTGATGCGAGTACTTAACGTACTATGGGGCACCATATAGATCTTTGCTGCAGCTCGAATGCTTAGTTTGGGAGTATTCTGGGTAGCTTTAATAGCTAAGACTATTTGGCTCTCTTTGCTTGACAAATCCATAATATTTGGTGGAGAAATACAATGTTAAAGGAGGAAAGGTCCATCGATCTGGTGAGGTGTCCAGCTCGCTTGTGTGTCCAGCTCGCTTGTGGAGTACGTTACTGTAGTTTTGATAATTAGCAATAAATTTTTCCTCTGAGTCTTATCGTCTGTCCTCATTGGTTCCTCCGGCTATCTTGGTAATACGGGACGTTACGAATGCTAGCACGTACATCGAAAGCAATTACAAGGAATTTGCGTTTTCAATCAAAGAGGGCATACTTACATGATGGGAGCATGAATCGGAAATCTTGCAAAATAAAATTAGAGCAATGATCCCAGCAACCTATTATAATTGCTTCGCCGGGAATATCCACAATCACATCCACCAATCTGAATGGACGCAAGGATGTAGGGTGCGATCGATGCAAGCTAGCCACAAACTAGATCTTCTTGCGCCTGATCACATTTCTTTCTCGTTAGCTTTAGACGGGCAATTGTACATCTGTTTCGTGATGAACAAACAGAGGCTCAGCCTGTCACACATATCAAGCTTCCGTAGAGCTTCTGCGGTGTAGTAGTAGCTATTTAGAGCCTCGTCGGCATCTGGGTCTCGTCTGGGTAGTCTATTCCTTGATGAGTGACGTTCAAAGACAACTGACCACGTCATTTACACCGAGAACACTTGCTTTCAACAGTGGTAGCTGCTTCCTCCATTTTGTATTCTTAGGGATAACGCTTGTTTCTGTCTGACTAGAAGTTGCTGCTTCAACATGGAATGACTTGGCTAAATGAAGGAAAACGAGCAAGTAGCTGAGTACAAGTGCCAACAGATTTCAAGTAATACTACTATCAGTCATTACAGAATAAATACAACACGGAATATTCGATATAAAAGCAACTACATAACAGGATCATAAAAGAAACTTCAATAGTTATATTAGGTACAAAAGCAATTATATTGAGGGACTATCGGATGTAAACAGAAGGAACATGTCGGCGGTTACTTTTTACTAAAATTGTAAGATAGCTATAGAAATGACGGAAACATGTTTGAAGAGTGCCTGGAGCCTGCGTACGAGTATCTTCTTTTGAATGTCGTATGGTGCAGGGGAGCAGTTATAGTCTGTTGCAGTAATGGATCAAAGTGTTCCGCTTCCACCCTTCATGCCAGCTATGCCCAATTCCAGTCCGCGAATCTCGGAGTGTGATTATGTCGCATCGGTTTAGTAAACAATCGTCGAAGTTCTAGTTGTGCAGAGAAGTTTACGCGCCTATCGGCATTTCGCATGACAGAGCTTATCTGAAATACTACCTACGGGACAGTACGTGCTAATGCGAACCAGGACAATACCTCAAGACATATGATCAGATTTTTTTTTTTTCGTAATCGCGTCGATACTGACAAATATGGCGCTTCACACATATGATAGATAGTGCGAAGGTTGCGAATGCCGAAGTTGTACGCGCGTCTGATATTGCCACACTTAAACGTTATCGGAGATGTCCCATGCCATTGGCGGTGTTTTGGTCGGCGAATCACCAACCCCGGCCTGAGTCTGGGCGTGGCTGAACCTCTGTGAACAAGGCCCAGGGGTTGTATTGGTGCAGGTGTCGTCCTTCTTGCGCCGCATAGAATGATCTAGCACCAGTGCCTTCGTCCAATTAGGTCTGCCAGCAGTGTGCCCTTTTGCGGCTTCCATTCGTGTATATCAGAAATAGATAATCCGCGATCACTTCTACTTGATCTCCATTGTTTCATACCAAGTTGGATTTTCCACCGGCATTCACCTGTGCAAAGAGCAATATCCGATCATGCGCGATAGGAGGAAGCCGACTCACAATGCTTGCGTTTTATGTCGGGCGAAAAGAATAAAGTGTGACGGCGGGCGGCCCTGCTCAATGTGTGTTGGGCGAGACATTGACTGCCAATATATTGAGCGGCAATGGGAGCCAAAAAGAAACCTGGTAAATGGAAGCCCAGCGACTCCGAAGCAGAGACCCAATCAACTAAATCAACTACACGGCATCTGTCAATTTAGAGTAAGTGTAGATTAGTAATGAAACTTTGAATGTAGTGTATCAACGGACACCTCAAATGTAGTTGATTTAAGTGTAGTTGACTTCAGTGGATGGAGGTTTGTGGCGGCATCATCCAGAGTCGCGGCGTAGTGGGGCAGCGCATGATGGCACTAAGTTAACGCGTCTACACGTCCACGCGCTTGCTCATACCTCTTTCCTCTTCATCTTGGTTTTCGTGCAATATAGTGGCATTATCTCTTGAGTTGATCTCATCGCGCCCGTGTCAGGGTTGGCCACAGTGACGCTAACCATCCCCTCGCATTAAAAAGTGTCAGAGACGACATATTCTAACAAATACCTCCCTCTTAGAAGGAGGTGATGTCCACTTTTGCTGGCTGGTACAACAAGTAGGGCTTCCCGAGGCTCCTCTGGTGCGAATCTACCTTCGGCTGCTCCCGTCCCCTTCCCTTCATTCACTCTTGTAGCACTCGAATCGCCTCTTCAATGGCCAGCTGTTTTCGCCGCGGCAGCGAGCCACGATAGCTCCCGTCTTCTGAACTCATCATCATTAAGATGGATGCCCTCGAGCTCTTTCTTCTCCTCTATGATCGAGAGAAATAACGGATCTAGGTCGTTGATAATGCCTGCCCGAAACCACGACCTCAATACCTGACACATCCCAACTGTTTGCGCCTGAAGATTGCACCGTTGGGGAACAACCATCTGCCCTGCTGCCGAGAACATCCTCTCACATTCTGCAGACATTGATTGTATTGTGACAAAGTCGAGGGCCATTCGGGAGAGACGAGGGTATTGCAGGCGCTTCTCATGCCAATACGCTATCGGATCTCGCACAGTCTTGTCAGTGCTCTCATGGCTCGATTGCCATCGTTCGTATTCGTCGCCAACCGTGTCGTCGTCCAGTAGAGGCTCTGTCTGTATGGAGTCGATACGGGACTGTTCGCAATGCTCTTCGAAGGCATTGTAGTATTGCTTCTGTCGTTTTGCAACAGGCTCGTCATTTGAGGCCACCACAATATGGAAATCTCGATAGGACTCGTCCCACACTTCTTGAACTATCCTTTTTGCAGATCTGATCCAGTCGGGCTTATGTACCCAGGCCTGCTCGAACCATCCCCATCTGTATGCCGGGTGGAGTGCGAGGGCGGTATAATATATCGGTGTTGTGTCGAGAATAGTGTAATACTTGTCTAATTTCTCCCAGGCCATATTTATGCCGATCCTGAACTGTTCGGGGTCAGGAAAATCTTTTGCCATCGCCTTATATTTTTCGAGCTTGCCAAGCAGGAATTCAAACCCATTGATCACATCCCAAACGTTCCCATATGAACCAGTATAACCCCTCTTGCGTTTCCTGATTAAACCGTCGCCTTCTAGAGTCTTGACTGCATCTTCATAGTATCCAAGGATCGTCGCGAAGTGTTGAAGTACAGACCAATCGTTGGCCGTAAGTTGGTTCTCGTCTCTAAGGATTCGAGGCCGGACAGCCGACTTTTTCAACTGGCCAGTTCTTTTTGATGTATTCTCCTCCTCCCATTGGATTCGGAACTTCGCGACTAGCAGTTCGAAGTACCTTCGAAGTCTCAAGGCGCGGCGGATCATATAGAGCTGGGAAAGCCAGCGCGTATCGTTATCTAGCACTACCGAGACGGGGCTTTTTGACCGTATTTTCGGATCGTCCGACATGGATATGTCGTACTCTTGAAGTTCTTTCAACAGGTATGTCAGTCTGTCCGATCGATCAACATCCACGACGAAATTATGGAGCTTCCCAACCGGCCCTTTCTGTCGCCAAAGTTCGTATTCGGCTTCAGACAGCGCTTCTGCACCAGAAAGTTGTTCTTCGAACGCGTCTGTATCCTTCCCGAACAGTAGTGCCTTCGCAGACAGATTGACTATATGGCCGAAGCAGCGGCCTCGCCTTCGAGCGCCATTGAAGCCGAGCTTTTTGCCAATAGCCTCAAGTGCTGTGTCGTTGTTCTCGGCATTGTCAAGGGTAAAATACCCAATATTCTCCTCGATGCCAAAAGCCTCGATGGTATAAAGGACTTCTGTTGCAATGTTGTTCCCCGAATGTCTGCGGACTTCGGGGACCCCCAGAGCGACCTTGTGGGGCTTGCTATTCTCGTCCCTGAAGAAGCACACGATACCGTATAACGAGTGTCGATTCCGCGCCCTCCATCCGTCAAAGCTGACGTGTATTAAGCCGGGGCTCTTTCGCAGGGCTTCAATGACGCGCGCCTTGTGCTTTTTAAATTCGGAGTTGATGAGCGCGCGAACTGTGGTATCAGAGATGTTGGCGTTCGTGATCTTGACTGCAGGGTTAAGGTATTCGAAGATATCCCGGAGTCTCTCATGTTCAACAACACTAAAGGGCTGATTCGTGTCGACTGATTCGTGTCGACTATCCACTCGATCAGGAGACGTTGAAAGTGATTTCGATTAAATCCGCGTATCATAGAGTTGGCAATCGCCTGTTCTCGAGGTCTTAAAGGGTCGAGCTTCCATATATCCACAATCGATCTTGGCCTCTTGCTCCCTGGCTTCTCCTCGGCTTTCTTTTGCAAGCCGGACTTTGTCTTGTTATCTGGTGCAGATATTCCGTGATCCTTGTATAAGTGATTCAGCGCATTCTGAAGGCCAATAGCAACGAAATTCTTAGGTCTGGGGTCGTTCTTCTGAATACACGGCTTGCAGACCCATCTGCGCTCGTCGTCATGTTGTATGTCGTATCCATATTCCCAAGCCCATGAGTAGTTGTCTTTGCTTCTTTCTGACCATACCCAACCCGGAAAATGTCCCCAAAGACGCGTATCGTACTTATCAGGAGTGGGCAATGTCGTCGGCGGCGGGGAGAACGGCGTCAATGAGCTCTCGGCAGAAGAAGCAGGCGTGGAAGGCACTGGGAGTTCGAAGTCAATTGGGACATCATCGATAGAAATTGGGGACGATTCTAGGAATTCCGAAGCGCTCATGGTCATAGTAAACATAAAGACATAATGTGAAAGTGTCACGGACTAACTCGTTGCCGTGCACCTGGGTTGATGGCAATGCTGATAACGCCACCAAATGAGGGTCTCACAACCAGCCCCTGAGCATTGACTGCCCAGTTAACCACCATAGTAGAGAGTCCACCCCTCGAGAACGTCTGCTCTCTCTTTTTTGTTAGCTGAATGAGCCGCGTGTCCCCTTACGGAACTTACTGGGGCCGACCGGCGACCCCTTACAGAAAAGAAGCGATGATACTTGTTGTAGATGGCCAGAAATAGGTGTTATGTGATGATCAAGCAGGTGCTAGCTAGCAGGAAGATATTTCAATAAACTAGGCATCAGCCATCGTTCCGCTACACGTCATTCAAAACATGGCAATACGGTTCCAAGATGGGTAAAAAGATGCCGAAGTCAATCAACCAAGGATCAACAGACGCACGACGCAGTAGCGGAGGCTCTACCTTAAGGCACTTTGGTTAGAATACAAATTACGGATGTAGAATAGGGGGAGGAAGCTGACTTGTCGTCTCGCCCGCAGCCGAACCTACCCTGAAGCTAAGTTCGAGATCAAATGTGCAGCCCTTTAACCATCAACAGTTACACTGAAATCAACTAAATCCACGTACACGAGAGGCCCAAATTTAGTTTAATTGATTAGTCAGGATTGTCCTGATTTAGTTGATTTAGTTGAGTGTAATACACTAAGTTGATCAACCAGTGTAAGTCGTGTAGTTGATTGGGTCTCTGCTCCGAAGCCAAGTTCAGAGGAGAGACCGGGTCCTGTCAGAACTTGCCAACACATCACGCGCTCTACAAATCGTTCAATGGCTCCATGATGGACGATCGATTGACGATATCTACCAGTATCTTGTAACTTATGTCGATACCGCAAAAGCTAACAAGCAACAGACAAGTTGCCAGTTCTATAACATGTCCAGCAGCGGATGGCAGAACTAGAACCCCACAGAAAACGGGCCATGGCATGCCGTAGCTCGCCTCAGTCAGGACCAGACGATTGGTTCTAAAGCTGATTTGCGTTCGTCGGTTTCGGACAATATTCCTGCGTCTGATGCCGCGATTAGACCGAGTGAGCCAACTTCCGTCTTCCCCCTCAACACAGGTGAGCACATAAGTCCCCCTACACGCTGAAGAGATCGGCTGCCATGATACTACGACTGCTCTCAGCGCAGTCCCGGCGAACTATGCGCTACAGGTAGGGACGCGGACAGAAGAACCAGATGGGTACTGGGTAACCGATGAAACTCCCCACTCAAGCTTTGCGCATGATGAGTCTAGCCTCCAGTGGGACTCGAGTCCCTATGTATGGGATCTTTAGGAGAACCATCTTCATAAGGATTGTAAGCAGCTCTTTAGAAGGGTTTTGAGATACATGATGCATAATTGCTGTTGTGGGCTATGCCAGATGTGGTGTGGACAGCTCTGCCGACCTTTGTCAACAGACCATGCCGACGAGATGTATTTAGATCTCGACTCGACTAAGTTGCAGCCTAATTAGAAACCAACTTGCGTCTTGTCTGTAGATGGATAATGCGAAGTCACTTGTTTCATGTACTTCCCCAGTCAAGCCTCTTACACGGTGCTAATAGTTTCAACTGAGTATCTTAACAACCACCTTAGCGGCTACTTTAAGATGAATATCCCGAAGCTGAATAAGAAGAAGCAAGCTCAGAACAATAGTCATCCGTGCCAGTGGAACTATGGGGGATTGTCAGAACCACAAGGCCCTCCAAGACCGAGCACAACAGGATTATGACACGTGCAGGACTGGCGCTGGTTGATCAGCCCTGCGTTGTGAAATGAGCCAATGATGATGATATCCCTTCGATGCACCTAGATTGTGGTCGACGTCACCAGGCCAGCCCCTCATAGTTCGGATGGTCTTCGAGTAGAATGAGAAGCGGCTTGGGAGTTGCTCAAGGCAATTCGGGTTCGGGTCATTACTCACCCTACTCTTTCTTTCTCTTTCTAGTAGATGGCTGTGATACGACGAACAAAGTTGCCACTTTTTTTTGGTGCATGCCGCCCCCGCGCCCGAGATGTATGCTTAACTCATATGGCAATGTGCAAATTTGTGTAGTCTGAAAGTCGACCAATCAGACGCGCAACGCCAAGAAAATAAATCGAGTTTAGTAACTATGAGACAAAACACGTTTCCTATGTGACCGCTGTATGCGGACCCTACCCTTGGGACTGCAGGACCAGAACCATAGGCCCCATATATCGAGCACATTGGTATGGACTAATGGGGTATCCTTGCGCTCCTAAACTTGTCAATGAGGATGCGGATGATGAGAATAAGTTGTCCCTGAAGCATCCTTCCCTGCGTTGGCCGGAACCAGCCAGTGTATTCACTGGCAGTGTACTAACGTTATAACGGCTTGTGATCAATACGACTTTTTTCTCACTTCTCCCATTTCCGTGGAAGACCATTGACCTCTCAATGTCTCTGGGAATTGTCACGGTCCAAGCGAGTATATCGACAACTGCCTAGGCGACTATAAACAAGTATCAAAGCTAGGGAAGAAAGAGAGATAGATCAGGAAAAAGAGAGCTCGTAAGCATATGGAGTGATTAGAGCCAATCTCGCTTGTAATGGGTCCCGGGCCGGCAGGCCGGGACCCATCACGAGAGCGGCAGCCGAGCCAACATCGGACTCAACCCGTTACGGGGAACAAGATTCGTGTCATCAACAAGAGAATTGGTTCACGAGGCTGTTTCATGCTGCTTTTCATTAGCAGAAGGATTTGTTCCAAGAATGATCGCACAAGACGACCACGGCTGGCCGTAAAACCTCCACCGTATTGGTGGCCTGCTGAGCTCAACACAGCATCAACAGTAGACAGTTCCGTCGCCTTTGTAAATAATGAACCTGTTTACATCAGTACGGGATCGGGGTATGACAGACAATTCTGATTAAGCCAGGCCCACAGCTTCGGGCGTAGCCGCGAGACACCTGTTATTTTGCGATATATTGACCAGAAAGCCATATACGTACCCAGACGTTGACATATTTGCGGATTCCAATATTAGTAGTACTGTGTGAATTAAAATAGTTGTGATAACTTGCTTCTATTCGACTCTAGCTGAGAGCTCTCATACCTATGTATATGTATGCCTAGTGTAATGGCCCGTGCCGCTAGGCAGCGACTCATCTGCCTGAGAATGTCCCCCTACATTATTCACACTAAGTCAACAAAGATTGTAGCTACTTCTCCCTATATATCCAGTAAGCATAGCTTATAAATTTAGTATGAAGCAATAGTACGGTAATGTCGTACAAGATAAGTATGCCCTACTATAATTGGGATGTCCTCTTTCAAAACTGGGATGTTTGCAGTGTAAGTTGAAAAGTGTCTTTTGTATAAAGTTTTAAGGTGTGCGTAACAAGACCGCGCGCCGTCGTCAAGTACTGATCGCCGAAGTTGACATTTTGCGATGCAACCACCCGTAGCCAAGAGCCGAGAGCCCAGTAACAACGATTACGTCGATGACTGGCAATTTATAATTCTGGAAAATAATAATATTCCCTAGCTGCCTCCTCAAAGGCGAGGTCGCCTGAGTCAGTTTCGCGACAGTGCCACTCCCGTCCTCGTCGACGAGACAGAAACTACGAGACGTCGGCATTTCTTGTCTCCAACTCCACCTGAACGTCTCAGTCTTGAGCCGGGTTGTTGATGAAAGGTACCTGCGGTAAGCGCTGAGCTGCCGGCCATCGCTCATTCGGATATCGACTCTGGAGGAGAATCTATGAAATGTTACTATTGCGACGAGCTCTTCGCAGGGTGTGAGTTCCGAAGGACGGAAAATAGATAGCTGTGGTTGACACTTCTGAACCTGGGCGATGTAAAGGACTGAGCTTTTAGTACTGTCGAGAATCTCAATCCTGTCGAGGCGAGTGGAGACATATATTCCGCAATAAAATTGGCCCATGACGGTTACAGCGCTTCGAAATTTTGTGCCTTAAAAACGCAAAGCCAGGTAAGAACTCGTCTAATCTGGATATATGAGAACAGTGAGGCACGCTGCTGACATCCGTCCCATGTAGTAATAGATAGGTGGTGGCAGTTGCCTTACAAAAAGAATGTGCTAGAAGCTCGTCGTCGGGTCCACCAACAAAGCACCATTCACAGGCATCACATGCTACAGTGTCGAATTCGCCTCATGGTCTAGTACATGCGCTGCCGCGTCCGTGTAAATGATCGATTTTGTCCAATTTATATATGGTACGAGGCTCTTGAGTAATGATATCTAGGCTTTCCTTTAGCTTAGCTGCTAGTGATAGATTTATTGTTGGCTAAGATAAGGTTGTTCGTTTAGAGTACTAATGCAAAATTTAACCGCCTATAAATGCTCTATATAGAACTTATGTTTGCAAGACTAAATTGATTGTAGTCTACTACCTGGCAGTGTGGCTAACCCGAAGCAAACCTCTATGAGTCCTGCTCACGATAGGATCAGACGCAAGGATAGGGCCTTATAAACATCCACTGTGTTTTCAAAGAGCTAGGTTGATGACTATACTCCACTAGATGTGTCATGAATCAGAGAAAGCACTGAGAGCTACAGGTAAGGAGAGGACTTACGAGGCCTCATGATTCCACGGGTTTCCATCATAACGATCAGGAGACTTGTATGACTCCAAGTCGGCGTTTCGTCTGGAGATTGGGTCTAGGCAGCTATCGGAGACACCGAGGATCGTCATAAATCTCATGTAATAGAATGTTTTCCAAGTAATTAATTGGTTTTTCTACTGATTCTTATCCCACATGAAGCGGGTCACAAGAGGCGTGTGCATGATGGCCGCGTAGAGTCCGCGTAATCGTTCTTGAGTCAAAAGAGAGGAGAGCATGATGATACAGTATCACCAATAGCAAGTAGCTCAGGGAAACTCCGGGAGTTGCTCAGGTTGGCTCAGGTTGGCTCAGGTTGGCTCAGGTTGGCTCAGGTTGGCTCAGGTTGGCTCAGGTTGGCTCAGGGGCGTGCTCAGGTAACTCAGTGAGACTGAGGGACTGCTCAGGTTAAAGCAGCCACAACCCAGGAACTCCTTTGAGAAAGGAAACTGGGTCCGCCGTGATTCCGGTCTTATACTGGGCTGTTATACATGACGAGCAGTTTGGGGCTTGCGCAGAGCTTTGTAAGACAACTCGACTAGTAGCTAGCAAGTTTCTGGTTAAGAGGAGACAAGCCCCTACTCCCCATCCCTTTTTCATGTTAAGTTATCTCAAACTTGCAGCGGTACGTGGCGCTGGATTAGGCTTGTTTCTCTTTGACTTTTGACTTCAAAAGATTCTTATCCAACCAAACCTTCTCGACACCACCAAGCTCAGGTCATGCTGAGGCAAACTCTGGTACAAGAGAACGCTGAGCTTTCAAATTTCCACATAGCTCTGTTTACTTGGAAAAAACGAGACATTGCACTCCTGGACACCGCCCCTGTGAAATACCGAATTGTCCCTCTCATCATAGAATATGAGACGGAAGTTTACGCTGAGCCACTGATCCTCTTGCCCGGTAGGTGGGTTGGGGTACACGCGAGTACGGTGGCGACACAAAATTAATGATCGAAGAAAAGAGTTGGGCTGACAGTGGTGTAGATGCAACTTTGACCCTTTATACGTAACAGCAGCCACATAGGTTTGCCGACAGCGAACAATCACAAAGTCGGACGAATCCGTCTTGCCAGAATCGCGCTGCTTTTGCACACACATTGAGATGCGAGATGGTATTATTTCTCCTGAAGCGACGAGTCCTCGGGCTCAATGAAGCTCTCGTGATAACACAGTCGAAGTACGTGACATAAATGGTTGATGGGGATGCTATAGAGATGCATAAGCATACCAAGCGTTGTCTGATTATTATGTAGAAGAGTTGTTAAGATGCGATAGCATGCATCCTCGGCACGGATACTCTTCATTTATGCGATAGTATCCGCATCATGACTCCTCTGGCTTATGGACACTCCCCCGATGAGTACTCTGCGAATACATCCGCCTTGTCCTCAAATGGTCTCTTGAATCTATCAGACCATCCATCACCACGTCATTCATTCATGTTTAAACTGAACTCCGTACATACTCTGGCCCACAGATCGTAGAACCGTCAGAGAATTCTGGGTACTGTTCATCAACCAAGAGACATGCACGCCGATTCAGAGCTCAAGTTAGGGTTTCTCGTCCAATGCAAATATTCATGTCGATACAATACCCTCCACACGAGCAAATCATTCTGTAGCAACGGCTACGTCTTTGCCTACCAATGCTCATGAGATGGTTCGAATCCGTGATGATCTGCTGGATCACGCGATTCCTGGACTCTGAAGAGGCAACCCGATTTTCACACCACCATATCTTCTATCCAATGGATGATTTCCATATCCCTGTGACAAATTGCGACTGAAACATGACTGCATGAGGCTCCATGCAAGATTATGGAAGAAGCCAATTATGAGTTTTGATGACAAAAACATTTGCATCCATCTTCGTACCTCCGATTACCTCGATGTCAATGATTCGCGAGACAGACTGCTTCAAAGGCGCTCAGCTAGGCAACCAGTGTGTTGTATGCGGGTGAAGCGGTGCATGATCCGATGCCTGAGGTTCATTCACTTCTCCGTTGGCATCTATGATGTCAAATCGGCTGCGGGCCATTTGTGACTTCACAGGAGAATAATTGCTTCCCGTATGTCAGGGTTCCCGCAGGGACGTGTATGAAGTAAATCGACTAACGAAGTTGATGGTGACATTAGCTAACATGACAGCGAGAGTAATAATTTATCAACTCACCGACACATACCAGATGTAGAACACGTCCGCGATGTAATGAGGATTGAAGGTGAGGTGGGCGTAAGAAGCGACGGAAAATAGCTGATATATGAGGTCACAAGATTGCGGCCAATTAGAGCGCGGCTTCGCCCGCCTTTCTAACTGCGCGGGTGCCTGGCTCACCCAGCCGCGCGACACACACCTACAAGGCTCACCCGGCTCACCCCAGGTCGCGCGACGTCGCGCGATTGGGCGGAGCGGGGGAGCCAAATCCGCAAGTTCCTCGGGGTCCCAGCCAAGTGACAGCCAAGAAGGTTTCTGGCAGTACCCTGTTAACCACGATAACTGTCACTGCTTCTATGACAAATCTTGGCGAGGTCCAAACCAGGAGGAGGAAAGACCAAGGTTAGCTGTCGATTCGGAGGAGAGGGCTTCATTCCCAAGCGGGGACTCGGATGTACAACTACGAAGATACATCACCGTTCCCAGACCACCGGCATACACTGTTGAGCCAACAATTGCATGGGATATCTGGAGAGACCGACGGGCGTCTTATTGACTGTGAAGGGGTGGGTATGTTAATCTGGCGACCATCACGGTTATGAGATACTATTAAGTCGGCTTCGAGACAAAATTGATCATAAATAGTGGAATTGTTGGAACACACAAGAGATCTAACGGATCGGAACCGATAGTAGCAAGGTTAAATATCCCGCCTATAATCTAGTCTCTCGTTCCAATAGGATACCATAAATTTATTCACCAAGCTGCCAGTAAACTGGCTTGGGCAATCACGGGAACTCTTACTGAACCCAAACTACAGAATCAGTTAGCCTGTCGCCGTGGGGGCCTCAGACCCTATGCATCAGGGACTGCACCCGCTATTCAGATCTGGGCGGGCTTTGGTAGTCCCGAGGGCGTTGGTAGCACCCTCGGAACTCCGGCTCCTGCTCTCAGGCCGCACCACGCAGCCTACGCAAAAGGGTTAACTTGACCCTCTCTCATGAAGACGCTTATATTATGCGGCTATTGCCGCGCCCCATAGCCCGCTGACGGGCGAAGGGCCCAACTGAGAGCGCCTTAGAGCCGATGCTATGTTAGATAGCGGTTTGTTTACGTCCCATAGGGGAAGAATGGGGACGTTTTGACGCTCGTAACTGGGCGATGACTAAGGTCCCCCACCTTTGTACCTAGATCGTAGCCAATCACTAGCCTAGCACGTCCTATGCCCCATTGGGACCTGAGCGACCCTCACGGTCGCTGGACGAAAAATATGTTGAACATGATACAACATCACGTGCAACGTCCAGCCTGCGCCTTCCATAAATAGCCTACGTTGGCGGCATCTCTTCCGCTGTGACGTTCAACAGAACAAACCACCCAGCGGAACACCCTCAACCGCCTTTGCGCGATGCAAATGCCAAAGGAGGCGGAACAGCACCTAATGGTTGGCTGGTATTCAAGCACCCAGATCTGAATAGTTAGTTAGTTAGTGTATTTTGTTGAACGTCACAGCGGAAGAGATGCCGCCAACGTAGGCTATTTATGGAAGGCGCAGGCTGGACGTTGCACGTGATGTTGTATCATGTTCAACAACAACTGTGACACAAGGCTTCCGCATTTCGTTGGCTACCTGAGGGGGCTCCACCGCCATGTCCACGTGTTTGAACATCGGAGTGAGCTCCATTTCATCTGATTCGTTGATGAGTACAAGCTACAGCGCATTCCGTTGATGTCTGGAATAAAACAGGGTTCTGCACAGCCATTACACCAGATCATGACGCGTAAAATGAGGCGTGGTGCTGGTGTCACTACCTCTCAACAACACACTTGTGCTTCAATGCCACGATGAGCTCCGTAGAAGTCGGGACAGTAAACAACATCCCATCACCCCGCGAATACTTATCGACCGAGAGCCAGATCGATGCTGAAAACTGGTTCAACTACTGCAACGAAAACCCAGCCTCAACACTCGGTTTGTTAGATTATGCAAACGGTATGGCGAGCTCTCTAGGCAATTCCTTGGTTTTACTAAAGAAGGTTTAATACCAACAATTGCAGGTTTGCCTTTCTATCAACAACTGTCGGGCTCACCCTTTGACCGCCAGCCATCGCCAACTCAATATCGCGCAACGGCATGGTCCAAAGTGGTCCACAGCGATGATGCCGACGATTATCGACAAATCATCGATGATTTAACGGTCGAAATTCAAGGCTTAAAGAGACAGTTGCGACAGCACCGCCAGCAACAAGTCAGCAGTCAGCAGCAAGATGCCCTCTTTGAAGTCAAAGTCTATTACCTCTCGGAGCAGGAGAAGCAAACGCTCGACAGATTGCTTCAGACTTTCGTGGTCAATACGGAAGACCTACTAGACACTTCTTGCCGGCATTGGGAGCAGCCCTCAGCCAGATCTCCTGATGCGAATTTGTCTTTCTACTCTAATACCCGCAGGGTCGACTCCACCTATGCCTCCAGGCCAACCCGTGAACCTTGTCGAGAAGCTCCAGTTGATTGCGTCCTGGATGCTCCATCTCATGACACACCTCATCGAAACGATGTAGTCATCTATCGCCGAGGCTCATCAACTTTTAGCGACTTGTCACTGGATTCTAAGAACGAGTAGCATTGTGATCGCATATTTTCCTTCCAGTGGCAGCATGTTACCACTATGTGCTCCAGCCCCGTCTCGCAGAGAAATAACATAATTATGTCATACGTTTTCGTGTCTCGATCCATCCTGTATTAGAACAACAGTCCCTGTCTTCTGCATCACAATGGACACTTCCATTATCCACGAATTTGGTGCTCTGGCAGACTGCGGACCCGACCATCATTTGCGTTCGGCTTTAACGACTGGTGCCACATTGATTAGTGGCTAGCATCGAGAAGGGTTACAAGACGCCAGAGGATCATTCGGAGGAATATTAATTCGTTACTATTAACTTCCTTCAAGCAGAGTCCCGAGACCTTAAGTGTTGCCCTCGTTATCCAGACTAGAAATGCAGCCTGGACTCTGGAGGGGCGTCTTGTCATAAAAAGAAAGCTGATTGCAGTGCGCGATTGTGCTGTTCCAGGCTGTTCCACGTCAACAGCTATTTTATGCAAATTAGCTACTGTACCAGGTAGTCAAGTGCTCAAACGGTTTTGTTTCTTGCTAATGTTTCGGGAAGCGACGGTTATAATCTAACGAACGAAGAGAAGGTGACAAAAAAGAACTTACAGGGGACAGAGGGCACGGCCATTTACTAGCCCTATCCATACCCATTTTGGGTCATTAAGCAGTGAGGAACTTTTCCTTGTCTGGACAGCAACGAGGGCTTACTCCGCAGACTCAGGCTTATGACGCGTCTCCCGGAGCGTCTCCCTCATCATCTAGCGTCGCGGGCCTGCATCTTGACGAGTATGATGAGTGGCAGCGCAGCATACACGATACTGACGCCTTAGTCATAGATCCATACGAATACTGGCACAGTAGGCGACTCAAATACCCGAAACTGGGCAGGATGGCGCTGGATTTACTTACTGTGGCGCCTATGTCTGCGAGTGCGAGAGGTTATTTTCCGTATATGGAGACATGGTGACGAGGCTTCGGAATCGACTAGACGCTTCAACAATCGCCTTATGCCAAACATTACGCAGCTGGCTACGGGAAGCATTAATTGGCCAGTTGGACCAAATTCTGATAGCCATCGAGAGAATAATGGCGGCACGCCAAGAGTCAGACGGATGTCGGACTCTTACTACCATACTGAGGACTCATTGGTGCTGTTAATGATCTGCATCCAATACTTTCGCAGCAAGATTAATAACGCTCCTTTAAACTCTTTGCCATTATCGAGTTGAACAATCTTAGGAGGGAGGAAGGCGGCGATAAAAGTGAGTAAACACCTCCGCAATTGGGTCTGTGTGCTTGCTTTTCAATGGATATTGCTGGGCATAACGTGAGTGCATAGCGAGCACCACATCATAACAAGAGCCACACTCTAAACCACCTTCTAGCAAAGAGTATATGAAAACAACCACAACATAAGAAACTAATTAATCTTCGCTGCTATCCTCTTCATTAGATGTTTCCACATCAAACTGGCAAGTTCGCGCATTATGACTAGTCTTGCCGCACACACCACATCGCCGTCCCTTCGTCTCATCCCGAGGCTTACCACCTCTCGTCTGCCGATCTTCTTGCTATATCTGCTCTTCTACATCATTCTGGTCTTGAATAGCTTGACCCTCAGCAATAGTTATACTCCCGCTTTGTCGTAAACGCGTTTTTCTGGCCCTACGCCGCTTGCTTAGTATTGCATTTGCCTCTTGAAGTTGCTTGACCTCAGCCTTCAATAGGGCCATCTTTTGCATTATTCCGCATGTCCCCTTCGCAAATTGATCCATAGCATCTAAAATCGATGTCGGAGAGCTTCCCTGGTGGCGACTTTTTCGCCTTTTAATATAATGTCTGCGAAGTCGCCTCAGTTGGGTTATTTGGGGTCTTTGGAACCCCCCGGGTTTGGTAGTCCAGGTACTGCCTCAATTGGCGATGGCGTTCGCAGCCTCCTCACATCCAGCCGTGATAAGACACTATATGGGTCAAATGGTATAAGGCCTGCACCTCTAAAAGGTCACTGGATGTTTTTTTTCTGTTATTGCAGCTTTAAATGCGACGTAAAACGCAGGTAGGAAGTCGGTCTTCGTAATGTGTATTATTTGCGCCCTCATTAACCCTTCAATTTCTCGGCCATATGCCTCCGTTAGTGGCCCAAAACAGCCAACATCTAGTGGCTGATGAATATGCGATGAATGAGATGACATACATAAGGTCATAATCTTGTGGTCCTTGCAGAATAGCTCGAATTCCGTTGAATGGTGGCTTTCGCGTCCATCCGTAAGAAGACGATATGCACACTGGGTTTGCGGCTTAGTGTGCTTTTCGAAAGGCTGGATCCATTCTACGGCTTTCTCATTTGTAGTTTAGCCGTTATTAGTCGTAGAGATAACCCAAGCCTTTGGTAGGGTGCTGTCTTCATACCAGTTCGCCAGGTGATACTGCCCCGCAACGATAATAAATTGCGTGATAGCCTGGCCGCGAGAATTAATGCTCTGGATAACCGAAACCCATTCTCTATCACGTATACAGTATTTCGCGACCGTGTTGCGTACAAGCTCAGCCAAAATGCCCAATTGTCTTTGAATCTTCGCATAAGGCCCCCTGAAGTCATATCTTCGCGCAAAACGCGAAGTGAGCTCTTGGTGGCGCTTGACAAAGTTGAAGCCCAGTAGACTCCACTAGAGGCGCGTCGCTCTCCGCAAGGAAGCGACTCTCCATATCCTCCTTGAGCCGGGGAGGCAAAGATCGCGAACTAAGATTGAGGATATAGTGAATAATTGTGGATCCCTCTATATTTCAAGTTTTCGAGAATTAGTCATAGTATCGCATCGCGCGCTGATTCCCTTAATGCGAGTGCTCAGCGTACGATGGGACACCACGTAGGTCCTTACTGTAGCTCGAATGCATAGTTTGGGAGTATTCTGAATAGCTTTAATAGCTAACACTATTTTGCCTTCTTTGTTTGATGTATCCATAATATTTGATGGAGAAATACGATGTTGAAGGAGGGCAGGTCCATTTAGCTAGTGAAAAGCCCAAGCCGCTTGTGGAGTACGTTATGCACGTCTTCAGTATTGAAGCATTTCAATACGAGGTCGTATTGAGTACTGAGTATTGAATGCAGTACTGGTCTGCACACAGCCTACTCTCGCTGCACCTTAGAGTCGAAAGCGCATCTCGCTCGACTTCAGACTGCCGTTGTCTAGACAGGAACGCGGTACCGACTCGAAAGCATTCCCAGATCACTTTTCCTCTCCACCGCCGTCATGCGGTGCCGGAGAGACGCCACCCACACTAATGAAACTACCAGATTTGTCTCATAGCAAGTTTATATTCTCGAGATGTGGACTTTAAGACAAACGGCCACGAAAGAGAACCCTCTATGCTGCAAATCCTTGCTAATCACAGCTCAAAGAGCTATGTAAGGAGGCCCAATACGTCTAGCTCGTGTCGTCGTCATCATCAGACAATAGAACTTCGGATTTCATGCTTCCCCACCTGCGAACCATCGATTCCCTATGTGGAGATTGTTAGAGCAACAAGACTACGCAGAGAAGAAAATCCACCTGACTTACGGAGCCTCCTCAATCGTACTGAAGTTCCGACTGCGGAGAAAGTCTAGAAATCGTCGCACGGTTCTAGTTCTCTTGAAAACGGCCATAACGTCTCCCCTTGGGGCTTCATCTTCTGTGGAGGCTACGGTAGTGTCCTTCATGATGAGATGCACGCGCAACGACTTTACGCTGTATTTTACTTCTGCAATATCCTCCAGCCGAACATCGAAATCGATAGGCTTTCGCAACAAACCCCACTGTACTGGATTTGTGTCTTTGAGAACCTGATGCTCAAAATATTGTTTGTCCTCCACCCAACTCCAGTACTGCGTAACCGAGTCAGCGCTTGTAAAAAATCGCGTCTTGACTTGGAGAAGTCTCCAATCGTTCCTCGTCACCGCCTCTCCGGTATAAGAGTCTGCGTCAGAGAGTCCTTCAGTGTAGAACTCATCACGAGCGCTCTTATCTTCAAAAGTTATCTGCGGCAGGTGATGTATAGCCTGCGCCTCATGCTGCGTCTCTGTGGGTGAAATTGTTGACGTTTCGACCACAGGGCCATTTTTGGTTACCCCATGGACGCCGGTACTCGCGTCCGAGAGCGACCTGCGCGTGACTCGATTTTGGGACAGAGTCATGGTGGGTAACGACCCAGTCGACTGCCCTGGGGTACCAGAACGGTCCATGCCGCCATGCTGGGTACTCTGACCGCTTCGTGACTGCTCGGCAGATGGAGAGGCAGTTACTGGCTTCGCTTTGAGCAGGGAAGCGCCACGACAGCGTTTACGACTCCATTCGCAATTGCCACACCGTCGGAAACTCCTGTCTTTGAGTTTGACACAGTCTTCAAATATGCCCCAATTCTTCTCGCAGTATTGGCAACGCTGATCCATGACATCTCCAGTAGCCTGAATCATGCAGGAAATGACCTTGACTCCTTCCGGATCGGACTGGCTGGAAATGGCAGTTAAATGGCTTTGATCGAAAGGGCGTCCTCGTCTAATTCTGACTGGCCTCAAGACGGCATTTTGCAAGATTGTATCGACACGTTTGTCATCCCATTTGCCAAATGGCTCAATATTTCCGATGAAGCTGCCATCAGCATCGTTGACAGAGACAACAACGGTGTTTTCGGTATTATCCTGGTGGCCCTCCCGAGCAGTTATTGAGTGTCCCGCAAAGGGCAGGGTGCCAGCTGCAGGCGTCACATTGCTCGTGAGATGGCCTGTCGCAGTGCTGCAAACAGCGTCAAAGAAACTACCATTGATAGGGTAAGTGGCCTCATTCTCCTGCTGGTTCATGTCTCCGCCAGGGTCAGGTAATTCGTCGCACTGTTCTCGAGAGGGGCGGAGCATGATGTTAAACACATCTTGTCGTCGCACAGACCTGTACTGTTCGTCAACGGCTCGGGGGTCAGAATTACTTTGGCGCTTCTTCTTCGGATATTGTTTTGTGCTGGAGGAGGCGTATCGTTTTCTTTTGCGCACATTGCCTTGTACGACCGTTGTCGGCCCGTCCTTCAGATGAATGTCAACTCCGCAGGGTCTAAGCGAGCGGGAGGGTCCGTACCCCATGAGGCCTGTCCAGGTCCTTGGATGCTAGTCCGTATTCTGGTTCCGCGGCGGTTGTCTGATCGCTTACAAGCACATCGCCCAGCACATACTGCTGCCGCTGCTCGAGGGGAAGTTTTTGGAGCGATCTTTTGACGACAGCAGGGCCTATTGTGGGAATCAGCTCGTCCGATAACCTTTGCAAAACAGACTCGGCCTGAATCTCGTATTCGTGTTCTGCGTCTGCACGGCCGCGGTCTTTTAAGACTTGCAACTCGCCTGAATATCTCACAATATCATCTTGAAGCTCTGTTTCGTCGCCAGACTCTCGTCCAGACTCTAGTAGCTCACGAAGGCATCGAAAACTTTCCGCTATTTGGAGCTTTTTGTTTGCAACATTCGCATTGTATGCGTCCTCCGGAGTTTTGATCTCTGCGAAGGCGGTCGCACACTCTACAACAATGTTTCTACTGCGCTGGAGCTTCAACGTCGCAGGTGACGTGTCTGACGTCGTCATCAAGCTCGAAGTTGGATCCTTGGAACTGTTGCTGTTCATTAATAACAACTTTTGCCAACCCACCGCTTCCGATTTTCGAGTAATGTGAAAACGGATGATAAGTCGGTACAAGTCTCGGCAAGCGGTGTATACGCAACATGGGTAACTGACCAGAGTCGATGCACCACCAGAAGCAGAAAGATTCAGGTTCCGAATGAAACACAGACGCTAGAGCTGTCGCGAATGGTCCCGAGGAGAATGCACTGAAGTCAGGGCCACCCTGGCGAGTATAGTTGAGACTTTTTTGTTGTAGAGAGTGGTAGTGTGAATCATGTGTGCATCGGCTGCATAAAGGGAAGGAAGAAAAAGGAAAACTAGTGCCCCATTTCTGTCTGGGAAAAGGAGCTTATGGTGGCAGGCACATCTCTCCCAGCTGACGAACCTCTGCGCGTGAAAGGACCTCCACACCGGAAATTTGTTGAGACCAGAACAAGTGGGTCCGTCCATTCGGTACAGAGTATAGAAGAACATTAGCAAAGAGGGCCAGAGACTGGATAAGCACTATTGCAAACAACCCCAAAATTAAAAATCCATTGCCTGATGAAAATTGTCTCAGGCTCATATGGGGCCGCGGACCCAGCGTCATCTCTATGTACTTCTAGCTACTAAATTGTACTTCTGGCACAGAAGCACTTGGACGCAGAGTGTTGTGGATCCTTACAAATTAAGTCCGATATTGGATGTTAGCAAATTTTGAAGTACCGCCATGTACCATAAGTATCTCCGCGACCAAATTTTACTGAAAGAGAGAATCGCACCGAAGCACGAAGTGCACAGTAGAATATTTATTCTACCATTCACAAATATCGATTTATTATCAGAAGATCAACAATTGGGCCGTCTGGCTATCGTACCATTACGTACGCCTGTAACCGATTTCGTTCAGGTTGCCAATTCTCAATACTAGCCAAAGAAGAGAGAAATGATATCTGGCTTCTTAAACACCGTTCCGAAGCTCGATTCTTACAGCACAATCATCAACAAGACGAGCCGCAAGATGCGCTTCAAGACGTGCCACAGAATGCGCCGCAAGACGAGCCACAAGATGCGCTGCAAGATGAGGTACAAGAGCAGCTGCGAAATGAGCCGCAAGACGAGTCACAAGACCAGCTACAAAGGAAGGTACCTACTTGTAGTAAATGTCATATACAGGGACATAAAAGAGGTACAAAAGCTTTGTCATTTAAGAGATAAAAGTAGCCCATAGTCCTAGAGAAATCAGACTAGAGACCGTACAGACTTTGTGGGATTTTGGTGTGCAGCGTTAACTAATCAGGGCGGCGGTGCGTGTACGGGACGGTGCACCTATTGGCTCCGTACTCCAATAAGTAACGTGAGTGCATAACGAGTGGGCCAACGTAGCGAGTGGGCCACCTAAAAATCCCATACAAAAGGGACTTTTTATATCCCTGTAAAAAGCCGTAATTATAGCTAAAAATAGCTCTAAATTTAATATAGGGTATTTAGCTTAGTTACTAAATAAGTTTAATTATAGATTTTATAGTGTGTAAGGTAGCTAGTTATCTAGAAGTCTAAATTTTCATATTCGCACTGTAAGGGGCCGAGCTGCAGTTCAAAGAAAGGATGCCGTACAATTGTCTTTCTAAAGCTAAAGAGAAAGAGCAAGCTCGAGGCGAGCCTCGAGCTTGCGTATCTAAGTTGCTGGTGGCAACTTAGGCGAAATGAATCTAATTACACAGCCGACCATTGGAAAGCCTTCCCATGGAATAAATTCCCAGGCTTCACTGTCTCTGCGCGTGCTGGCAGGCAGACGTCGTGGGTCTGGCAGCATGGCTTCGATGTCACCTCTACGGAATGGAAGCCAGCACAATTGGGATTACGCAGACATTGGGATACTGGGTGCGGAATGGGCTAATTGAAGCGGCCGACGCGTTAGTTGACGTGTCGGAAGAGGTTGTGGACAGTATAATGTGGGATGGTGCGGAGGAAAGTAGTTAGGCGGCCGTGTGCTTACACGCTGTGTCCCTGGACAGGGGGTGGGTGATTCAACGTCTTCAACTTGATGAAATCAACTCAATTTGCTCGTGACATTGATCGACTTTTTCAACTCCATTGGCAAAATGCTGACTAAGCAGTCAACGTAACTCAATTGCGCTGTCAAATTGATGGAATGGAATTGATGACCGCCCTGGAAGGCAGAGCAACTCGTCCCTCTATTAGGCCTGCCGTGATAGGCCATGGTGCAAGAACCACAGACGTTCACATAACACCAGTAGACCTGTGGTCCTTGGGTGTCCGAGTCCTCGAATGTGAAACAATTATTGAAGGCACGATGCCCATATCGATAGATGTGGAGACTGAACATCACGGCCTTGTCGCTGGGAAGGACTTGGAGGTGCAACTTCCTCATAATCCCAACTCACGTGACAGTCCTCGTGGACTTGTGAGCACCCGTTGTATCGTTAATGCACAGATGTCTGGTTGAATTCAAACGACGACATCTGACTCGCTCGTGCTGCGAGGAGGCTGTAGTTACAGCGAAGTAAATGGGGCTGTGGGCTGGTCGAGGAGCAATTGCTCCGCGATCTTCCTTCGTGTTTTCCCAACGAATCAAAGGCGAGCTGCCACATTTCTGCCAACCTTGAATGGAATTCTCGATCGTCGTTCTGAATCTCCATGCACAGCAGACGCTCGAGATCCTGCACATTCGCCCATCTAAAGATCACCGGCCTTTATCTTTAGCCATTTTTTTTTTTTTTTTTTTTTTTTTTCGGAACTATAGTTCCACACAACTTCTCGTACACAGCTTCGTTTTGCTGTATCATTTAACAATGTTTTGATTACTCAACATGGCCTTCATCGCCGTGTCGGAGGCAAATCGTGTGCGGGAGACATTTCGGTTCGTAAGAAACCCAAACCTTGACCCGCCACCTTGCTGACCATAAAAAAGCTACGATGCTGGTCTCATTGCCGCCAGTGTCGCGAATACTCCAGAGCAGCTTATTCCCTCTTCGCAGCTTCGATCATCGTCTGATGCCGTGCTAACGGCACTCGCCCAACTTGCTGTCCTTCGCCTGAATGCGTCTCGCGCCATAATATCTCTTTTTGACAGCGACAATCAATACATAGTGGCTGAGGCTACGCCGAAACTTTCTCTGAGACCGAATGCTTCTGCTGCCTCCGTTCTCTGGCTATCAGGGACGCATATACCGCGATCCTCCTGGATATGTAGCTACGTCCTCGGCTTACAACCAACAGACTCAGATGAAGGAAAATTGCCCGTGTGCGTGGTGGATGACCCGTCGCAGGATGCTCGTTTCTTAGACCGATCCCTCGATCGTGACTGGCCATCATATCGATTCTACGCTGGTGTTCCTATCTGTACCCGTCATGGAATTAATATTGGCGTATTATCCGTGTATGATGACAAACCGCGACATGGTCTCGACGGTAATGTCACGGCGATGAGAGAACTGTCAGCTATCATAATGGACCACTTTGAAACGAAGCGCTCTAGTATCGCAAATCGTCTTGGTGAACATATGATTCGTGGTGTAGGCGAATTCGTCGACGGATCGACAACTCTGTCCGGGAAAAATGCCAGAAAAAAGTTCGGATTACGCAGTAAAGAGTTGAATGTAAAGAGCGAGCTCGCGTCTTGCAAAGATAAACCTCCCGAGTTGCTCCCGAGTGGCCAAATCTCTCCGGCCATCGCCCTTAGCGTTGAGTCGACTCCCACGCAGTTGTCGCAGTGGCAACGGCCATTGGTTTTATCCACAGATTGGTCTGAGAAAGACAACCCTTTTGGGAATGGGAAGTTGCCTGTTTCGATGGCGACAGAGAACTCCAATGCTTCAGCGACATCCACAGATAGACGGAAAGGTCAAAGCTACACATCTCAAGTGTGGAGCATTTTCGACAAGGCTTCAACAATTGTTCGAGAATCCATGGATGTGGACGGTGTTGTCTTTGTTGAGGCGAGGCTGTCAGTTTTTGGTGTACACGGTGACATTAATAGACCATGGGGTCCCAGGGCAAGCGGCTCGGCCTCTTCAAGCGGCGACGATGTCTCCATACCAGCTGTCCCAACGAGCCATGATGCGGATGAAGAAGGCTATGCCGTCCAAAGCTCTCGAAGCGTACTGGCCTCGGACGGTCCTCAGGGTCCCGCTGATCCTGCTCCCTTTAACCTATCGGAAAAGCTTCTGCGCAAACTACTTCGACGATATCCCAGGGGCAATATTTTTAATTGTGATGAGTTTGGCGCTAAGCAGTCTAGCGACTGGTCGAGCGAGGAAGCAACATCAGCAAATCATATTAGCGCACACGGTGGAGAAGAAAACCGAAGGAAATTGTGCAGCAATCGCTTCAGAATGGGGCAAAGTGAACAAGATATGCTTATGAAAATGCTACCTGGAGCCCGCTGTATTGCATTTGCCCCGGTTTGGGACCCCCAAGACCAGCGATGGTTCGCTGGATCTTTCGCATATACCAAAGCTCGGAATCGTGTCTTCACTACTCGTGGCGACCTCGGCTACCTTATTGCCTTTGGAGCTGTCGCGATGACTGAAGTTTGTCGTTTAAGGGCAACACTGGCAGATAATTCCAAAATGGATATGCTGAGTTCCTTGTCACACGAGTTACGCTCCCCGCTGCATGGCATGGTCCTTGGCTTGGAAATGTTACAGGATACCTCTCTTGATATGTTTCAGAAGGACATAGTACACACCGTGGAATCTTGCACACGAACACTTCTTGATACGGTTAACCATCTACTTGATTGGACCAAAATCAATAACTTGTCGACCAAAAGGCCAGCAAGAAAAATTGGCGTAGACATATCTGGACGAAGCACTGAAAAGCCATTGGACCATGATAGTCTAACAACAAATACAGCTGAGCTTAACTTAGCTAGCGGATCGTCTGCTATCTTGCTTGACGCACTTACGGAAGAAGTTGTTGAAAGTGTATTTGCTGGTTATACATATCAGCAGCTTACCGTCGCACGCTCTGTCAAGCCTACGCCAAATGGGGACAATAGGGACCACTTGCGACGCTTCGATGGTATTCATGCGACCACAGACGATTACGAATTCACGCATCCACAGCAGGTGATACTATCTGGCTCCAAAGACATCTTGGTAAACTTGTGTATTGACCCTGCGGCAACCTGGTCGTTCAATACTCAACCGGGAGCGATAAGGCGAATTATAATGAACCTCCTAGGGAATTCCTTGAAGTATACGGCGACAGGCTCCATCACTGTGCGGGTCAGTCAGAGCTCAGCTCACTCGCATCGCCTCAACAATGTACGAACACATGGACATGTCCGAACTGTTCGCATAGTGGTATCAGACACAGGCCGTGGAATATCTGAAAATTACCTCAAGAACCATCTCTTTGTTCCATTTTCACAGGAGGACAGATTGAGCCCGGGTGTTGGTTTGGGCTTAAGCCTGGTTAAAAGGATCGCTTCGGCACTCGGGGGTTACGTCCAGGTGCAAAGTAGAGTTGGCCAGGGCACAACCATTACCGTCAGCCTTCCACTCGAAAAGTCTGCACACTCCAGGGGGCTGACTTTAACTGAAGTAGAGGGAAGTGGAAAGCAAGGTAACGAGGAATTTGAGACGTGTGTTGGCAAGCTGAGCGGGCTAAAACTCCGTCTGGCTGGATTTGATACTGCCACAGAACTTACTATGAATGCTGCCAGAACAGCTCATGGCCAGGTTGATTTTCGCTCCAACTTGGCCTCTACATGTCGGAATTGGCTCGGCATGCATGTGCTAGAGTCAGAGGAAGATAAACTGACCACAGCAGACCTCATTCTCTGCAACGAGGACCATTTAGATGACCTTTCGGAGACGACAACCGGCACATTTACAACACCGGTGGTGGTCATTTGCAGAAACAGCCTTGTAACGCGTGACTTGGAAATGGAGTGGATGAAGAATATAGCCAATGGGAAACTGTGTGGACTCCAGCTAGTGGATTTCATCTCTCAGCCGTAAGTTGTTCCGTTAGTCTGGTCCTGCTGGTTCTCAGGCAATACATCGCTAATCGCACGTTATCAAAACAGAGCTGGGCCCCGGAAGCTTGCAAAAGTATTGGCGTCCAGCCTGCAGCGGTGGCAAAGCAGCTCGTCGGCCAAAATATATGCTCAATTAACGCCTCCAGAAGAGCTGGACGAAGCTCGGCTTCCCCTGTCCGACCTAAGGATTGAAAGCGGCTTTACGGGCATGAGGTGCGGAGGTGGCGAAACAGACGAATCCCATATGAAACCAAGTTCGTTGCCGACGCCCCCACAAGAGGAGCAAAAAGTGGCGACGCCGACCGAATATCCTAATAGGAGCAGATTCCTTCTTGTAGACGACAATCCCATTAATATCAAGATCCTATCCCACTACCTGGATAAGACGAGCCTGCCTCACGACACAGCCAGGAACGGCAAGGAGGCTGTGGAAGTATTTAAGAAACAGCCGAAAGCCTACAAGGGCATTTTCATGGATCTAACAATGCCGGTCATGAATGGATTTGAAGCGACACGGTTGATTCGGCAGCGGGAAAGAGAGTCGAGAGTACCAGCGTGCTACATCATTGCAATGACTGGATTAGCATCAGTGGAGGCACAGAAAGCGGCTATAGCTAGCGGTATCGACCTGTTTTTGACAAAACCGGTCAAAATGGCGGACTTGAAGCAATTGTTGATGTCAAAGGGGTTGCTGTAAACTCGAGCTAGAGGTTGTATTTTGTGGTCACTGGAGATTAACATGCATCTTTTCATATATATGGCGGACGCCTCGTTCTACCGTTTTGTTCCTGGGTGCGCTCACGGCTGAAATTCAGGGTGAAGTACTACAAGACCAAATTGGAGCACAAAGCACTCATGCCCCCTTTCTGCCCTGCCATTTTCCTTTTCACCCTTCACCTCTTTTCCTTTTCTGCAACAAATTACCTATGCCAGGTTGAGCCATAGGTGGCGGTGGCGGAGCTGCTTGTCATCACTACAACCAATTGAACCACTATTAGTAATGTACCTTCGCCATTCTAATCAAGACAGTTTATCTTCCATAACTTTCATGTCCTTTCGGCTCTCCATCAGTCCTACCCGTTGCACCTCATCATTGACGCGCCTTCATATCGCGAACCAGGCCTGTCGGCAATACCCCGTACACGCCCCCGAACGCCTAGCAATCCCAACCTGCCAATCCCCGGCACGAAGACATTGCAGCCTGCCCCGGGATCTGGTGTCTACTCAATGATGCTAAATCCATATCCTGCAGACCAAGGATATAGCCCTTCCGCACCACCCATGATGCCGCAGACTACTGCGGCCGCGTCTCACCCACAGCCCATTGCTCCTCCAGCTGGTGGATGTGTACCCCCAGTCCTTCTTCCTATGCCTCATGGTCCTATCACCTCCAAGTTGGGTGTGTCCTCTCCATATGGCCCTGGATCGCTCATGCAGGCCAACCCTGTCCCTTATGATGAAGACCAGCCTACTCGCGTTGTCGGGTCTCAACGTCGCCGTGGAATCTTGCCAAGCGCTCCCGGTCGACCTGTGGCCCCAACTGCTGGAGCTGGTACAAAAAGCACAGTCACTCCAATCAAGGATGCGGACGGCAAGTTCCCTTGCCCCCACTGCACCAAGTCCTACTTGCATGCAAAGCACTTGAAGCGCCATCTTCTTCGCCGTAAGTCCAGCCCCTAACCTCTTATCGCCAGCAGACAACTGGCCGCTTGTACCTTGTCTTTTCGCGCAACTTGCGCATACTAACTACTTTGTTATATAGACACTGGCGATCGCCCTTACATGTGCGTGCTTTGTCATGATACGTTTTCTAGAAGTGACATTTTGAAACGTCACTTTCAAAAGTGCTCAGTTCGCCGTGGACATCCCACCGGTGTGAGCCACTTGTCCCACCCTCAGGCTCATGTTAAGCAGCATGGTCAGGCTGAGAAGGCTGATGGTCTCGGTAACGATGGTGACATGGACCACCTCAACGGTTTAAACAACATGTCCTCCGGCGTGGCTCATCCCTTTGGCATGCCTCCCGTCTCTGACGACATGCACAAGATGACCGGTGACCAGAATCATCTGTCTCGCTCCAGCAGCGCCAGCCAGGGCCGAAATGAAATGGCCCCCAACATGGGAGTCCCTCAGCCCTACGGGCGAATTTTTCTTCATGAATAACGTGCAGAATACCTAGCTACAACATGCGCCGAGGCTAGAATGGAATGCCCATGTGTGTTTGATCTAACAGGAACCAACATTCTGGCCTGATAGGTCGCATCAACTGAACAGACGCAGCTTCGGAGGTGATCACCAATCGTGATTTGGGAAGACTTGGAGTTAAACTGATAAGTTGGATGCCGTGAACGTTTGAAGTCGTCAAAAAAAGCAGGCCCTAGAGCATCCTCAATGGTCTTAGGTGAACCCAAGGTTTTTGGCATCAAGCCAAATACCAGACGGTAGTCCTGGCCCTCACAAAAGTCTTTGTGAGAGCCCTCCCCACTGTCAAGCATGAAAATATCGATACCACCAAGCACGGGCACTAGTTCTTTCTCAGAAACACGTCGAAGCCATGGATCGTTGGGCCAAATGAGTAACCAAGGAAGCTGCCACGCGCTAAGTTTATTCGGATCATTTTGAAAAAAAAGCCATTAAATCAGAGTGGCGCATCTTTCATTATCAATCATTGTGACCAAGACAATGAATTGGAATGATTGATTATTAAGCAAGGCCATAATGATAATGATCATCGAGCGAAGTACAATGAAATGATAATGATTGAGAGATATAATGAACGGAACTTGCCGTCAAGCGACCTAAGGACCCAATGTCATGTCAACGCTGCAAGTTTTTCTAACTCATCCACGACCAGATCTTTCAATAACCCGTCATAGTCTTCTAGCACCTCGGCCGATAACCAGAGTTTAACTGTTTGCGTCATTGCGATGGTCTCTGCCTGCAATCGGCATCGTTTCGCTGATACCATATTTCCACACGAGGAAAACACTCTCTCGCATTCAGCAGCCATTGGGGGCACAGAGAGTACGTCTATAGCCATTCTCGTCAACCTTGGGTATTCAAACCTCTTATTGAACCAGTACAAAAACGGGTAATAACATAGCTATTTCAAGTCCTATAGCTTTTGTTATATCTACAATAACACCGTGATTCAAGTATTTATGAGATATAGGTGCTTTTGTTGCAGCAAAATTTCTTACTATTGAAAATAATACTCATCCCACAGCTTCACAGACTTTCTCAACAGGGTCTGCAAGGCGCAGGCATCTATCAAGTTCGTCATTCATTCGCCAAGGTTGGCATTGAGATAACTAGTAATACCAATAATTAAACCTTTTGAATTCTGTTATACTGCCAAAAAATGGGGAAAGCATCTGCAATAAAGGCCCGTGCAGTTATTGATACTTCGAATAAAGCTCGTTCTGGCTGACTAGCTCAAGACTGGCCGCCCGATGAAGACTTGAATTCAGCGACTCAGTGCAGCTAAAATAGACGTGTAAAGTGTACAACTAAGTGAAACAATGCTCAATATTTAGCTTTCGGTTGCCTGTCCCTGCTGAGTAGAGAAACGTAAGGAAGCTGTTGTGTATTGAAACGCATTTGGCCGGCGCAAATTTTTATTGGCACCTTCTCGCTATTATGGTGAATGCGCAATTGTGCCTCCACATTAGTCACTACAAATGCAAAACAGCATCGCGATCATACAGTACCATCACGGTGATGTGGTGTAAATGGAGAAATGGTTCCATGACAAGACAAAGAAGCTCTTCATGCGAATTGGTTTCATTGAAGAGGTGGTTCCCAATTGATCCATATGAGCCGAGTGTAGCTCTGCTGGCGCTCCCGCTTTCAGCCCTGGCACTGCCGGGCTGGGTCCCACCGCAATCGAGATTATCATCACTATTTTCTTAGGCTCTCAAGCTCTCTTTTTCGTCTTTGTTTTCTCTTTCTTCTCTGGCTCTTATATACTTGTAGTAAGTCGCCTAGCCAGCTTTTAATAAATATACGTGCTTGTACTGTTTACTTAACTACCTACCAAGCTGAACAGTGCCTCGCGTCCAAGCAGTCACTCGGGTTTGAACCATGGTTCAATGTGGTGCGGTCGCTGATGACAAAATCTGGCCAATGCTGATCCAGAATTAGGCATGAAGTATTCTGTTAGAACATGTTACCCCCACATTGCTAATATCGTCCCATCATTGGCTGCTCTAGTAGTCAATGCGATGCGCCTGCAACATGTTACATTCCAGTAGAGTTGGATTTGTCTGCGTACCTTACGTGACACGCGATAAAAAGCAAATATACTGACTAGTTTTCAATGCCAATACTCAGCCAAATTAACCAAACTCTACCCTTGTGTAGCTAATCCAAATCTACCCCCCTGGAAGTGGGTCAACAAATCCAACTCCACGTAGATTTGAATATCTGTTCCGGGCCAGTCACGAATACATCCAATTCGCGAATCGCCCGGACCATTCGCGAACGGCCCAGGCCAACCACGAATATCCACATCCGTGACTGGCCCGGGCCAACCGCGAATACCAACTAGCGCAAATGACCTAATGACTGTTTCCCCCTGTATCTGCTCTGGCTCTCTTCCTTTTCGGTCGTTCAACTAACGCCCGTTCGGTCCTAATTGCTAGCACTGATTGGTTTCCACAGCTATGATCATCTCTATGGCAGTGAACTGTGCACTCTTTATCCTCCTTATAACACCTGCACCTCTTTGTATTGCAATCTCCTTTACACTGACATGACACCCCTACTCGCGCACTAGTAGAAGCGTCTCTAGCTGCCTCCGTGAGCGTAACTTCGTTAGTAGCTGCAGGAATAGTGATATCTGCCCAAAGAGACTCATTGACTGTACTTAATCCCTTTGTGGGTATTAATCGCTTAATAATTCCTGAGGTGGTTAAAATCCTGTATCTGTGGGCGTAAGGCTCTTCTAAAGAGTATTACTATTCGCACAGATACAAATCTCTATTTGCACAGATATGTGTCTCACTTTTGACTCACCAACCCCACCTTGGCCACCAAGGCAAACAGGTCATCGTACGAGTCAAAGAGTGGCGACGGTGGCAGTTGTGGGATCGTAGCCCCGGTGTAGTTATCGTCTGTTGGATCGTTGGTGGCAGCAGCAGCGGTAGCTGTAGTGGCACGGCCTGGCGAGGGACTTTGTGCGTTGAGAAGGCGGCATATGTCCATCTTGACAGGCGTGGGGAAGTTATGTATCAGTGGACGTGACGGGAGATTGACGATCCTCGATTTAGCTGTTTACCGTTTCCTCATTCGGTTGCACTGGAATTGACTGTCGCAGGCTGATCGCACAGGATTGGCATATGGTGGCCAGGGTGGGGTTGGTGAGTCAAAAGTGAGACGCATATCTGTGCAAATAGAGATTTGTATCTGTGCGAATAGTAATACTCCTTCTAAAATACGCCCAAATAGTCTCCGGTTGTCAGTAGAGGTTCGATCTTCTCTGGGAACTTTAATAGAGATAATGTCTCCAATATTGAAGTGTTGAATTGTGTGCCGTTTAGAGTACTTCTGCATCATCCGAAGCTTTGCTCTGTGGCTTGCCTTCTCAGCCTTTGCAATTACTTGATCTGTACGCTCTGACTCCCCTTTCTCCATCTCTAGCTCGTGAGTCAAAGAGCTCTGGCTAGGTGGTGAGATGCGCACATTGATTTGTGAGCCCAATGCCGATTCTGGGCTGATTTGCATAGTAATATGTGAACTGCCAGAGTAAACCCCAATATTGATTGTCGGGTTGAGAGCGGGAGTGCTTGGGCTGAGGGTATAGATCGGAGGCTGGGTAGAATCCTCCTGGACGACGCCAACGGTAGGGTCTATTCGCTTTTGCTGATTTAGCCAGTCATTATATGAAGAACGCTCTCTAAAGAGCAGCTCTACAGGAGCACACCCGATGGTAGAGTGTCTCTGAGTATTCATAGCCAATGTAACTTCCATAAGTCCATGAGCCCACTCAGTAGATCCGTTATCCATTTTCCAAGCTCTAAGCTTGGCTTCTACTACTCCATTGGCTTGCTCAACCAAACCTTGGGTTTGAGGTGATCTTGGCGCTCCATTAATAATCTGGATTCCGTACTTTCGTAACAGGATTAATAAGGCTCCTTTGAACTCTCTGCCATTATCGGTTTGAACAATCTTCGGGGGCAAGAAGGCGGCGATAAATCCAGTAAATGCCTGTGCAATTGGCTCCGCATGCTTACTTTTTAATGGACAGTCTTTAATCGGACGCACCCAAATCTCTATTCGGACGCACCCCCCCACATTCAGCCACACCTAAGGTACCTTAAGCCACATAGCCTCCGACTTCGCGGACTGAAGCAACCGACGTCGAAACTGTTCAGTGTTGGTTGTCATTGTCGCCATTCTTAAAACTAACCAATTAAGCATTGTTGAGGTGATAGAAATTCCTCTTTGACTTCTAAACCACCGACTGTCAGTTGTCAGTGGGTAGCAAGCGTCCCAGTAGTTCTTACAGGACTGCGGTCTAGATGCTAGGACTTCGAGACATGCAGAAGTCCTAGATCTTGAACAGAAGCGCCAATCTGCATATAGCCATAAAATCCTGTTAAGACAAATATGTTAATTCGCAGTGTATTGAATACAATAGCTTTACAAGCCGTCGATAAGACTCTTCTAATGCTGGCTATGGCGCACCCTCCAGGCTTCCCCGAACCGTCTGAAACGCTACCTGTCGACTCAGCAGATGAATCTATTAGTGACTCCGATGAATGTAACGAGATCGATGAATCTGAGGATTGGAATGGTGAACCATGGGAGGCGGTCTTTCCATCGGACTCTTCTCTTCTAACAACAACTTATGAGTCTCTTGAGTTGCTCCTCGACAGCCTAAAGGAGTTTTGTGTTCAGAATCGGATGGGCCTCATCACGATACGAAGTCAAAAGAATAAGGCGAAGACTAGAACAATAAAATGTGAGCTTGTCTGTGATAAGAGTCGGTATTATAAGCCCAGAGAGTCAATCGCCAAAATACGGAACACGAATACAACGAAGTTGGCCGCCAACTGCCCGTTCAAAGTTATCGTTCAGTCCCTCCATGCCAACAACTACGAATGGTCCATGAGAGTTGTCAGCTCCCTTCATCGAGACCACGGGCCATCACAAGGCCTCACCGAGCACTACCAATGGAGAAAGTTAACAGACGAACAAATGAACCTCCTGAAAGATCTTTGTCTTGACAAGACGATCTCTTCTCGATCCGTTCACAAGCAACTGTGCCAAAAGTGGCCTCAGATTGCTATTCGCAGGACGGATATATATAACTGGCGATGGAAAGTCAACCAAGCCAAACGTCAAGGCTACGGCCCCGCCAATGACTTTGTACGGACGCTCTCTGAGTCGAAGAGAGTCTGGATATGGGGCTTAGACTGGATTCATGATGAGTTCCGTTTTCGAAATGCCGCTTGGGCTTATCATAAAGGGGGAAAGATGTGGCAACAATTCTCGTCATGTCTCCAGATTGACGCTACATATAAGACCAACTGCTATAAAATGCCTTTGGTTACTGTCGTAACTGTATCGTCGGAGAAGACGTCCATGCCAATTTGTTATGGCCTTCTTAATAACGAACAAGTTGCTACTTATGAGTGGTTCCTCCAACAGCTGTCGAGATTCCAACAAGCAGGCAACATCGCGCCGCCAAAAGTTATTATCACGGATAAGGACGACCAGCTGCGTGCTGCAGCACGGCAAATATTTCCTAATGCGCAACTTCAGCTATGTGTCTTCCATATCAACAGCAATGTGGTCTTATCTATTAAGAAGTGGTGGAAGAAAACCGATGGCTCTGAGACAGATAGCGATAGTGACAATGCAGATACTGCTGACATTCAAGAGATGGAACGTGGGAATGTCAACGTTAAAGATATGAAGGATTCCAAACTTGGCCCTGTTCCCAAACGAGTATTAAAAACTCGAGCTGGTCTGTACCTCCTCTGGAGACATATGGTATTTAGCAGATCGGAGGACGAGTTCAATCAAGCATGGGCAACTTCAAGAGACCTTTGAACACCAGGAGCGCATTCTGAGTTATCTCAAGAGCACATATTTACCTTTGAAGAAAGAATGGGCATGCTGCTATACTCGCCATTATCGGAACTTCGGTTTGATTACGACAGCACCGGCCGAGTCAAACCATCATTCTCTGAAGACCTACAACCTATCCCTTCGGTCCGACCTCCCTGATGTCGAAGAGGCCACAGCTAGTCAGACAGTGGATAAACGTCTGCTATATAAAGACAAAATACAACAAGCAAACACCACCATTCGGAACCAGTTCTCAGGAAGAGAGTGGCTTGGCCAGCTGCCTTTAAGTGTCACTCGTTGGGCACTAGACCAACTCAACGAGATCCACAGGCTTATGGAATCAGGCCAGATCTCCAAGAAGCCTTTACTAGCGTGTACAGGCTCTACTAAGGCTCAATACGGCTTGCCTTGTGCTCACATGCTCCTCAGGTTAGCTGATCAAGATAAGCCACTGAAGAGGGAAGACTTGGATCCATTTTGGCACATCAAACGATCTCGAGAAATTGACGATCCTCTTCTTCAGGTACAGCGTCCTCCGATGGGAATACCCAAGGGACGACCACAAAATGGCGAACCATTTGGCAACGAACGTGCGATTCCCGATCATCAACTTGCGCCTCAAGGGTCAACACGAAGTGGCGTTAAGAGATCAGCACGTCGGAACTACTCTCAATTCGAGCTAGGGTCAACTCTTGACGAGGAAGACGCAGCCGACCTACCAGACCAACAACAGCCTCGGCGAAAACGGAGTAAAGTTTCTGCTAGAGTCACAACTCGAGATACTCGTCAACAGGCAAAGGGACACAGGGGCGGGAATAATCCAGCTAAACAGCATCATTCTCCAGATGTAGAGGAGGACCATAAAATAACGAAGATTTTGCTTGCGAAGGGACAGAAAAAGTGGAAGGAAAAGGAAAAGGTTGGTGATAGCATTGTAGTTGCAACGGATTAAGGTAGGAAGTCACCCTGGGGTGGTAGCAAAATACTACTCAGGCACTGTAAGTAGTTGTTGGTATGGTGGAAATACTGGAGATATCACTTGCAGCAAATTTGACCGGGACATTATCGGAGACTGCTGTGGCTGAATGTGGGGGGGTGCGTCCGAATAGAGATTTGGGTGCGTCCGATTAAAGACTGTCTTTTAATGGGTACAGCTGACTGTACTTGGAGAAGTGATCCTTGATGTGTAGTATCCATTTGTATTGACCTGATGGTTCATGGCGCATATCAATTAGATCAGCTTGAACACGCTCCCAAGCCCGGCTTTGTGACAATAGGAACTAATGGCGCCTTTGTAGCAGCTGGGCGATTTAGTGCGCAGTTCTTGCAACGCTTGATAACAAATTCGACGTCTGCACGCGTTATACCATAGAATCTTTGCTGCACTGCTTCGCAGGTTTTATTCTTTCCAGCATGAAGTAGCTGTAAGTGTTGGTTGGCAATTGTATCAAAAGTTTCATTCTCAGGCACCACATATCGTGGCTCTGGGTGCTTGGAATCTGGTTTGCGAAGTAACCGATTGTTGATGAGTTCAAATTCAGAGAAAGCCCTATGCTTAAGTCGAGATTCAGCTTGGCTCCGTGGTTTCCGGCCGGGATTGTCAAGCAAGATATGCAGCTCCCGCCATTTGGTATAATCAATGCGCTCCCTGTTAGTCTATGTTGGGTTCTGAATATATGCTTTAAATGCGCTACGAACATCATTTGGAAATGGATTAATAGGAGCAATTTCAGGCTCCATTTTGACTTTTCTTTCATGAAAGTACAGGAAGCAGATTATGATAAGGTCAGGAAGCCAGAGAGGTAATCTGGCCTCACACCACTAGTTGGTATTCGCGGTTGGCCCGGGCCAGTCACGGATGTGGATATTCGTGGTTGGCCTGGGCCGTTCGCGAATGGTCCGGGCGATTCGCGAATTGGATGTATTCGTGACTGGCCCGGAACAGAGATCTACCAGGAAGCTTGGACTGTTTACGCCAAAGTTGTTCCTGACGAAGATGATGGTAGCACGCACATACCAATGGAGCTCCCATGTTGGATGACCACCCGCAAGTATCAACCGCCGAAACATAATTGGACGGATTTCTTGGATCGTGAGGTTTTTTTCCGACCTGCAAAACCCAAATGGAACAAAATTCATTTCCTTAAAGTTTTGAGGACATTTAGGAGAATATGGTACCCTATCAGGGCTTATGCGGGGCGATTTGAGCAGCAGATCAAACCTTTTCTCGGTCGCTCTGTAATGGTGACCTTCAATTGCAACCAGGCGAAAGAAGTTGGTACAAGTCGCACGCCTCGGACATGGTACCATGGAAAGCCAAGTTTTTTCCAGATGCAGTACTGGGCGCCGTACTTCTCGCCGCCCGAAGATAATCGTGACTTTCGCGTGGAGTGTATGCAATCTGAAGCTCCGAGAATACTGACAGCGATCCGCTTCCAAGACTTAGAACGAGTTGTTCATCAGCACTGGCTTTGTATAATGGATCGAACGGAAGACTTGCAATCCAATAGCAGGGAAGTGGTGAACGATCATTGCCGACGGGCGCTGAGACGAATGACTCTATTAGCGGGCCCAAACTGGGGTAACGAGGATCAGCTTGACTACATCGTACCGTGGCAGCTGGGAACGGCAGATGCATTCCGAGTTCCACTACCGCCGGCAGTTGTCGCTAAGGCCGGATCCGACTCTCTTTTAAGTACGCCGACGATTTTGCTACCCACGAGAGATGCCGTGGTGAGTTTGTTCAGAAAAAAGGGTTCTGTCCAGGTCTCACGGAAGGAGTCAAGAAGCGGCTTAAGTGGGCGAGGCGCCAGCTTGACAATGACGGACACCAGTACGACATTCCCAGTCATTTAGAAGCTAAAGCCGAAGCAGTGGAATTGACAACCCAGTCTCCATCACTCTTACGACAGTTTTTGGCACAAACGGAGCCTCCGGAAAGGCAAATTTTGGCTGAGGATATGGATGAGGCGGAAACAGGCTCACAGCTATTTGTTGGGGAGGACAGCCAATCTGAGGGGGAGCCCCAGTCTGAAGCTGAGTCCGAAATTGACAGCTTAGAGCTATGGGATGAACTCGCAGGGACTGTTGACACATAAGATGTGACATTAACCAGATCGCTTATCGTCAAGGTCGAATGGCACATACTGTATATGTCACGTTATGAGCCTCATTGTTAACTAAGCTCTTTTTCAAAATTATTATTCATGTTTTTCCTCGTGCTGCAGACTCTGTCTGCAGCTGCCTTTTTAATACTAGAAAACTTCCCTTCGTCCGAAACTATTTTCCGGTTAAGTTTAGTCATGATAACCGACAGTATGAAACCCAGCAATTACACCAAGTTTGCTTGTTCTATCAACAGAGGCAGTTTTATCCGACAGTATAGTAACATACGTCGTATTAATAGAAATTTTGACTAGAGTGAGATTGAGACGTGATGGTGATGGCCCCCTCGTCTAGTCTGCACATTAGTCTTACATTAATTTAATATAATGCCAATGGGCTATTACTGCCGCAGGTTTGCCGACCACGTTTTACTGAACCTCTTAGTTTAACAACCGTGTGTTGAGGGCCTAGATGAATGTCGAGTGGGTCACGTCGATGCGGCTTGCGGAGAGCATTTCGTTAACCTTTTAACGAGGAGCACTAATGTTATAGCTCAATGCTCGCAGAACGAAATCGTGTTGCTATATTATATCTGAGCGAGTATAACGCTATAGACATAATTTTTTTTTTTAGAGTTCATGCCATACAGTTATAGGCATCGTAGGAACTTTTCCTGCAACTAGACAATGTCGCAGTTCTAGCGAACATCTTGGAAGCTCGGTTCGCAGATGGTTTTTCACCCATTTCCACGTCCCGTTCTTGCCTTGTTCGATATTGACATCTCTAAGAATGATTTTCTCTAGTGCCGCCTCCTTCTCTACTGTCGCCTGGTGACAGAGCAGCAGAGGCATCAGGTTCTCCTGTGTAGTTGAGCAATTGACTAGTTCAAATACCTGTAAGGATAACCTTTCCAGCACCTCGGTAAGGTATGGGAATTCGACACTACTGCCACGATCGGCTAGATGCAATCGAAAATGCGATAAATTTGGGAAAAGTTCAATAAATGAAGAGACATTCTTATCCCAATACTCGTCGTCCTGCGTGTTCACAACTAGCTTTAATGTTTTTATGTTGGGAAAACCATGGTCCATCAATGGTTGATAGTTTTTGGGAAGGTGAAGGATATCGTCAGTCATGGAGTGACTGCCTCGGCCGCCGGTGAGACCGAGACTGATGTCGAGTTCTGTCACTTGAATGCCGCTTATGGAGATTACGATCAATGTCGTCCTCAATACGCGTGTTACAAAACGTTTGCTGTACGGTGAGTCCTGGTCGAATCCTTTGCATAGTTGGGTTCCGATCCTCTCTTCTAGTTGTGCCGAACCCCAAGGCAAGTATGCGTCGCTGATGCAAATCTTTTGGCAGTCAGGGAGCTTTCTCAAAGCTAAAGTCAAGTAGGATACGTCGAGGCCTCTGGTGAAGGCTTCCTGACCTAGCAGACAGCTCCAATAAGCACCTTGATCCATGCTTGCGGTCGTGGGAACATCGTTGCGCTCGGCATCAAAATACTCAGTGTCACTGTCGCCGTTACTATAGTTATTGGTGTCAGTAATGCCATCGTCTTCGTCGTGGTTCCTCGAAACGTGATATGTGCACATGATGATTGTGCGCAAGTTGCTGCGCTGCGTTGCTGAAATACTGAGCAGCTCTTCCAAACTGTTTTGTTCCAGCATGATAGGTACAGTCTCCAAGGACTTGCTATCATTGTAGGTCTCAATGTCCATTTTTGTTGGACTGAAGCGCATATAAACAAGGTTCACAAAAATTGAAGTAAAATAGAGGTAAGAGGGTAAACAAATTGGTCACTTGGAGACCGTGAAAAGTCGAACAACAGCGCCGTAGGCTTCATCACTTGCACAGACTAAACTTAGTATAAATCTGTAATCACGGATGACGTTCCGTGTGATGTGGCTGCATAATGAATTTAATTTTCATGGATTTAGGATGGCAGTGGGGCACAATTAACGCGCCCGTGGTGGCGGAGAGGCGCGACGCGACAGGGCAAGATTTAATTCAACACCACGACGATTTAAAGATTTCCTTTTGACAAAAAGGAACATAAAGGATGCCTGAAATTCCTGATTTCCAGCCTCTTTAACTCGGCCCTGCTTACTTCAATAAACACGAACAAGCCCGACTGCTTACGCACCATAACCATCGAGGAGATCTATGCGACTCATTCGACGCGTCGTGTTGCCTTCATTGCAGTCATGGACTAGAACCGGACACGAAAGAGGTTAGTTAGTACAAGGGCTTGAGGCTTTGATAATGGGGAGAGCAAGCGCTGTTGGTATTAAGACGAGAGCGGACCCCAAAGTCTGAGGTTAGACGTACGTAGTGGAATATGGCGGGGCACTTGGGTTATATACAAGCTCATGACTTTAGTGAGCGCTCACAGAGACTCTAAGGCATGTCGCTAGCATAATTTAAAAAACCTCCTTCTATTCGACTAAGTATACTTCGCACTACTCTGCTAGCTCTATCGCGGGTTGAGCCACGATTGACAACCATCTGTCTGCCTGATATGTTGGACTATCGGCTACGTTGGCATCTGCCACCATCCCCACCCACATGGTCATGCCCCATTGCTGTGACCACTTGACTACTCTAGTCTGCACTATGCTAAATATCATGAACATCAACTATGGCATCGTCAGGTATGTCATGTAAGAAGACCCATTCATGCTTCGAGTTGTTGTATGCCTTTTCCGGAATCCAGATACCCAAACGCTTCGCAAGAGGGCGCATCTCGCGAAATTCCACCTCACCATACACCCTGGAAACGTCAATCACCGTGACGCTCACACGATTCTTCCCCTTCTTCTTGCGTCCATATGCAATATCGAATGCGACATCTTCGTCCTCGTATGCTGAAATGAATGGCGACCTGTAATCACTATTCCAGTGCAGGTGCTGTTCAAGATTCCACCGAAGCACCTCTGTTTCCCGCCCGTAGATGGCACCAAAGTCGATCCTGGCTGTCCCCATGGCCGATATTCCCTCCCCCAGGATTGTAACTGCCTGAGAATCTTCGTCCTCCACGCGGTAAAAGAACCTGTACCTGTACCTAGTCATCGCGAGTTCGCCCCCAATAAAAGTTGCGTTTCACAGTGGTTGAGAAGACAATGTGCCAGTTGTGACGGTAATCTTGGCAAGTGGGGTGACTGAGAGGGAGACGCGTCGAGCGCGTCCGCTATTTCCCTAAATTTTGTAGGTGGACAGGACGAATGCACGAAAGCACATGACATGTCACGTTATGTTACCATCAGTCACGTTCAGTCGGGGTCTGTGTATGTAAGCGTAAATGCAGTATGTATTGTGTAGAGGTGCTCAGTACAGTAAGCTTGGCAGTCAACCCAAACCTTGGCTGGACAAATGTTCATAATCAGCCATATTTGACCTCTTGTCATATATACTGTACCAATATGCACATGAATTTCGGTTCGCGATATGAAATAAATTTGGCATCCTAACGTGAACGTCGATATAGCTGATTCTGGCTGATTCTGGCTGATTGTTGATCATGTTAGGCGACTGGTTCTGCAGGGCCACATACCGCACAGCCAGGAACGGCGGTAAAGAAAAGCCTTATTTGGCGTCCAGCTCTCGCACAGTGCATCGGGCGCGGCTCCTTCGGGATTTTTGACCCAAAGCCTAAACTTGCGCATTTTGGTCCATAGAGGATTTAAATATTCGTACCGACTTATTCATTGCTTGGTGTTCGAGCAAACAATCGGACAGGACTATGTTATGACCGTCGTTGTAAGCCAAAATTGGGTGGCTGGGTGGCTTGTGACACTAAAATTAGAAGGCCCGTGCCGCGTCAAGGACGGGACAGGGGTGCTCTGAGAAGGAAGAAGGGCTCGTCCCCCAGATCCAATGTGGATCGATATTCTCTCCTCCCTCACTCACCCGACCGACAGCCAACAGCTGTCTACGTTTAATTTGCAACAGTTCTTTGCAGTATCTTGCCTTGCTTGTTACTTCTTCCTCCCGCACCATACGCATACGAGGCAGAGAGCAGCAATAGCAGTTCCGACGACCATGACCTCGTAGCATGTCCAGTCTTGACTCGCCGCACTGCTGGTGCAATTTGAACTACGTCGATAAACTTGGCACCCGATCTACGTCGTTGTATTCGTCGAGCCGGGACGCAAACGATGACGAATCAATCGATCGATCGATCGATCGACCGACCGACCGACCGACCAACCAGCCAAACGACATAAACAAAGGGAAACCAGACAGTCGTGGCGCCAGCTAAGGATACGGATTTGGCTACCTTGGTACTATCGTTGCCTACGAGCACAGACAAATCCAACTCTACTACGGTTGGATTTGTAATTTGTTGAAATTAAGCATGATCAAGGGTGCTAGAGTTGGGATTCGCGCACCCATGTAGAGTTGAAATTTGTCTTCTGATCCTTGTACAGTTGGATTAAATTCGACCAACTAGCTTCATGATATTTTGCCACGGTCGCTACGATTATCCAACGACAGTGAGCCAAAGAAAGCCGTCATTTCGGTAGTTCACTGTCAGGGGTACTCATCTCTTAAGGTGTTAACTGCATACTCGTAGAAGAACAGTTCCAATTTCTGTACTGCCACATGACTACCATTTTTTTAACTTAGAGCGAACCGTTTCTGGACTTTGCTATGCTCTCGCTATACTTCAGCCGTTTTTGATGTAATATTTACTTGCATTTCGCGTGCTGGAAAGCTCGAGCTGTATAGGATTTTACATCTGCGACTGGATAGTCGGTGATCTGCAGTCGCCCACAGTCGCAAGAATGGAGAGCGATATAGCTGTCGGGCCGTTTACGTTCCTGCAGGTATATAGAACTCTTGTTTGCCGCGAATGTGCATTCGCTGTTCTTGTCAACGAAGTATCTTCACACCTTGTAAAGCGCCATCAGGAAATCACAGCTACGGAACGGCGCAACATTGTCAGAAAAGCGGCAGATTTACCCGATGCCAGGCGCATTCAAGCTGATCTACAAGGATTTTGTTTTCCTCCTCCGACAATTGATTGCGTTCCACATCTAGCGCCGCCCAAGAAAGATGGTCTGAAATGCCACAAATGTCCATATATAGCGCGGCAAGTACAGAAGATACAGAAACACTGCAAACTGAAGCACAAATGGGAGAATCCACAGGGGCCTGGAAGACCAGATACCAAGCGAAAGAGGGCGATGCAAAACGAGCTCAGCGGAAAGCACGAAGGGGTGCATTGTCAGCGATTCTTCCCTACCAGATGCACCGGCTGGTTTGAAGTTGGCCGCAAGGCAATCCCACAAAAGAAGTTAAGGTTCCACCATAAAGGAGGATGCAAAAGTCAGCAAGCAACTCGTCAGCGCAGGCACACTGTAGCTACAGAGATTGCTCTGCAGGAGCATTTAGAAGCCGCACTTGGTCGTCACCAGCAACTTCTCGACGCTCAACAGCTGGCGCGCATTTGTGCAAAGAAGATGGGAAATGGATCTCTGGCAGTGATGTCGCCATGGCTAGAACGAACTCAGTGGCGCAGGATTTATAAGAATGTACGCCGTGACCTGTTGAAGGCGATGGTAAGACTACCTTTACGAGACCCTCAAAGCCAACAATGGGCGGCTGTCAAACTCGGCCAGGGAGTGGCCGATGGGGATGCGGAGTTCATCAGCTCTCAGACTTCGGAAGAACGCATAGCATGCAGGCCGCAAACCTATGGTCTGGGTACTTTGAAGGAGACGGCAGAATTCGAGGTATGTTAATAGAAAAAAATTGCGGCCAATCAGAAGTGATAAAAGTCATGCCCGTCTAGCAATTCCCTTTTTCTTTTCCATGCCCCCTTAGGGTCAGTGTTACCTTGTCTCGGGTTCAAATTCGACGATGCGGCTTACTGGCTTGATATCGATGGGCTGATCAACGTGGGCTGCAGAAAAGCCGCGCAACTATTACATGAAGGATCCTTGCATTCAGTATGTGCTCTACACGCCAACATCCAACGCCAGATCGCGCAAAGTGTTCCACCAAACTCCTTGAAGAAAGCGACTGAGGACAGACGTATATTCTTGACGCCTGAACAGCAACTTCATAATAAGATATGGACGGGCTTTTTCGGCTCTGATGAGTGGTTTGAAGCTGTTTTGGCCCAGGGAACAGACGTTAACCCTGTGCTCATTGGCAAAAGCCTCGGGTATGGGGAGGGGTTTGCAGTGCTAAGTTCGATGGACTGTACGGGGGATATCTGGTGCGACAAGAGAGAACTAAGAAAGCTCACGATTTCGATGAAAAATCAAGTGAATGCAAATTGAAAGAGTCCCACAAAGCTTTAAACATCCATGAGTCAACACGCTCAGATGTCTCTGATGTGTCTAATGTTGAGGAAAGACTGGTACAATGCGAACCAGATGGTACAAGATGGACTACAGTGTCGTATTTGAAAAGCCCAAAACTTGATCGACATATTCATAAGACCAAGTCTAAACCAGATGGCAAAGTGAAGGTTCTTTGCAACAAATGTCTGAATCCCTACAACGGGAAGCCTCTGACATGGTTGTGTGTGGATAAGTCGAGATAAGATTGTGCTGATGGAAGGTCTAACATGAGGCAAAGGCATAACTTGGGTAACGTTTATGTAACACAGATTGATAGTGCCTTATTGGAAGAGCTTCCACCGGGCGTAATAAACTCAGTCAGTCAGTCAGTATGTGCGGTTTTCAAGCTATGATTCTTCTCTTTCTCTTACCAAAAGCCATCTGTCAGCAGGATCTAGTTACTGCTCTCGTCGTTGATGTTATATGTGGCTGCGATTTCTCAAACTAGCCTGGGACATTCTTCTAACACATTAGCATCATTGCATTCAGGGGCTGAAGGTGCGCCAGGTTGAGACACTGAGATTAAAGGCTGAAGTTGGGAGAAAAGGTGAGGGGTGTTAGTTATCAAGACGGCTCGTTGCCAGTGCGACTAGTGTCGTTCTTGTATGTACCGGCAATGCGCTCGTATTGGCATCCATTTTGCTCCGTCGGCCAAAGCGGAAGGACTCCGGCTTCACCGACAACATCTGGCCGAGAGTAGCGGCCATTTGTCGCCCGTTGGCTACCATTTCGGCGTCGTGGCGCCGACGTTGTCCCCCTTCTCCTCCCTCCCCGGGCATCTACTTTTATCGCAGAACTTCATAGATATACGGGTGCCTATTTCCAGGAGCTTTCTTGGTAATGATGAGCCACGATCGAGCCAAAGCTTAAAATCCAGGCTGGCTTTTCTCCTCGTGGGAGACCCTGGGAAAGAACACGTGTGGTTAGCCAGCGATGGCACGCAACGAACAGTGTACACAAACCCACAACCCGTCATACCTCTTTCAAGCTACTATTCTATCGATCTGCGTTACATCAATGTTCCCGAGTTAAGTTGTTTTGTCTTATTATAATCCGTCCGTGAGAACAGCCGGTTCATTGCCGTTCGAGTATCTATCGTGCTGTGATGCGCGGCCGCCGGCCCGGCCCCGTTGTCTTCAACAGAATCGTCTTGCAAAGCCGAAGGGTCCACATTACCAGGCCGCGCGCCGTCGCTCGACCCGTAACCCGGAGTAGAAGGTTGGGGCCGAAGAGTCTCGCTAGTGTCGCTTGGCCTCCGCCGCTCGTGACCGTCTTCACTGTCGCTGCTATTGCCAATGAGAAAGCTGCTGACACTCGCACCATCGCCAGTATCTGTATCCTCATTGCCTTCGGCAGGTGCTGCTGGTCGTAGGTTTGCTGCGCGGTTTGCCGACGACGGCGTCGGAGGGCAACTAGAACTAGAAGAGGAAGAAACATATATGACGGACCGCGTGAGCGTAAGAGTCTCGTCACCCACATCTCGTGAAACCGCCTCTTCCGATGGCTCCACGGGCCCGATCTTAACATCCTCGACTGCATCCGTCAAAGACAGCACGCGAATGCCATCCGACTGTTCCGCCTCTGCCAAATATTCTTCCGCCCGAATATTTCGCTGTCGCTCCCGGTACCTTCGCATACGGCTAGCTGCTAAGCCGCTTGCCGCCTCTCTCGTACTTTGGCTTGCTCGTTGCGATTCCGCAGCTGCGGAATCTGCGATCACGGCGGTCGGTGGGGGGTTAGGTCTTGCTCGTATTGCCAGCGTGAAGCCTACTGTTCGCGCTTCTTCTTCTACTTCTCCTGGCCCCTCCACTACTCGCTCTAATTCTATCTCGGATCTATTAGCGTGAGAAGCAGGAAGTGCGCCTAAGTTTGCCGGGGTTGGGCTTTTGCTCGAACGTGACCGTAGGCGATACCTCGGGCTCGTGTCTGATGTAACGATCGGCTTATTGACAAGGTCAAGTAAGGCAATCCACAGTTGGTCTGTTGCTTAGGGTAGGTAACTTAGGTTGTAAGTGAATAAGACCTTCACAGGCTATTGAACAGCAAAGCTGAGATCGTCAGGAGTTATCCCAATTCAAGTGTTAATTGAATGCTTAGATTGATCACTGAAGATCTGGACTAACTAGATATCTCGATAATGACTGTCCTATATATATTTGTCCCATCTCTTCATTGATCCCTTGGAGCGCCCTGGAGCGTCCGACGCTCCTGGCGTTCCAACTCGCTTGGATCACCAAGGTGATCCCAGCGCTCCCATCCGTCACGTGCCTAGTCACGTGGTGCCTCTGCTGATGGTCCCTTAAGCGCCTGGTTGTCCGCCCCCACTGGGCTGCCTTGCAGCTGTAGCTCCCCGTCTCTTGGAGTCGTAGTTGGTTCGTAACATCTGATCCTGCCTGTTCTAGGGTAGCGGCTGATGCCTCTCCTCTCGCTAGCCTGGCGACCTCATCGTTGTCTCTGGTATTATTGGGGTGACGATGATTGTTGTTACTGTCTCCTGTCTCACCGTGGCCTAAATTTGGGGTAGGAATCGGAATGGCCGTCGTGATTGTTGATCCTGGCGCGCTACTGCTTGGGGCATCCACGACTTGCACCTGGTCCGGATGCGATAATGCGCTTTGGATGGTTTGCTGTCGAGCCCGTTCTCGCTGTGCCTGCTTCCGTTCTAGTGCGCGACCACGGCGCTCCTCGTCACTGATTACCTTCCTCGTCGATGGCATAGTAGAAACCCGCCCCCGGAAGTAAAACATATCTAACCTAACTGATGAATTGGGCGTTTGCTGCTGCCTCACCCATTACATGGCCCCAGGCGGACGACGACGATGACTTTTTGCTTTACCTTATATTTTTATTTATAGTACCTGCACGCCTTATGGCTTCTTGTCTTCCTCCCCCCTCCCTCTATGCTCCTCTGCAATGCTTGGTTTCAGCCTTTGTTTATTTACTTGTTTACGTTTTCCTTATCCCATGCCGCCTCCAACCGCGGTGGTTCCTATATATCCATCAGTTCTATCAGTTACCAGTACGCCACAGCCCAAAACACGGTGTTTGTGTGGTGTGATGGTGTGACGACGTAAAATTACTTCTCTATGCGGCTGAGGTTGAGCCCAGAGGCAGGCGAGGCGACCATTTCGTAGGGGTTATAGATGCTAGAGAACCTTCACACATATATAAATGGTGCTTCCGGAAGCTCTGGTGCTCCGTCCATACATTTGAACAGGGATTTGTCACAGACTTAGAGCCAATAAGAACTTGTGCAGGGATTTGTCACGCGGTTCAACCCAATTGTATTCCGTCATCCCAGCCAGCGACGAGGTTACCGTTACGCTTACAGGATCTGGCATCCCGCATTTTGCCCTTCGCCTTAACAATTCTACTCTGTCCAAACGACAGTATTCCACGACTTTTGTATGGAATGCCCTTCGTAAAACTATCTGATTTTACTCTGTACTCTATTTCACCCACATGCATGTCCTTTTTTCCGGCCATTGCTTCTATTTTTGGGAACCCTGTTCTATGTGTAAGTGTAACGGGCGTGGCCCGTGTCTATTCAACAAAAGGGTGCCTCCATATTGTCTATCTAAAACTAAGGAGAAAGGAAAAGATTAGAGCTCAAGGCTCGCCTTGAGCTCGTGGTTAAGTAGTTGTTAAGACTAAGCGAAATAACCTAATTACAGACCTGGCAGAGCCAGGTCTCAGATACCGGGCGTAGCCCGTGACAGTAAGTGCGGGTCATGTCATAGTGCGAGCCCTCCGAATTTTCACCAAGTCCCCCGCACCATACAAAAATCTGGTGTAACGGGCTGAGCCCGATGGTGGCTCGGCTTGCACTCTCGCCTTCGTCCCTAGCCTTGTCGCTGGTAACCCCCAGCAACAAGCGAGATTAGCAGAAGCAAGCTCACAAGGCTACAAGAGCTCGCAGAGCTCTTCCCTTCTTCTCCTTTCCTTTTCTTCTTTAGCTTTGGATACTTGTTCATAGTCACCTAGCCAGTTGTCAATATACTCGCTTGGACCGTTACATCAGGCACTGTGAGTAGGTGTTAATACGGTGGAAATACTAGAGACACTGCTTTGCAGCAAATTTCACCGGGGCATTATCGGAGACTACTGGCTAAATGTGGGGGGGTGCGTCCGAATAGAGATTTAGGTGCGTCCAAGTAAAGACTGTCTTATTTTACGGAGGGACGTTGAGGGGAGGTCTAATCTAATCTTGGAGGATGACTAATATTAAACCCACTTTTCGCTCATGCAGCCAATCACGTAGATTCAGTAGATACACTAGCAGCTCAGCACCTCCTGTGCCTCTTATTAGGGGACCCGAGCGGCCTGTGGCCGCTGGACGGAAAATACATCAATCAATCAATCAATGTGACTGCCGTTAAGCCTCACAATGGCTGCTGCCCGATTGGCACCTGACTCAGGATTGGGGCTGTCAACTCGTGAAGCAAAGAACACCATCTTTAGCTTAGTTGTTCGTAGCCGATCCTCTGCATTTCAGCGCTTCAGGGTTGATCTATCTCAGTCATTGATGAGGCACGCGACATAGCAACCTGACACGGACAAAGTCACTGAGCTCTGTTCGGTACAAAGAAAGGGAAAGGTGACAGAAGCTGGCCATAGTTTTGTGTAGACGCGTTGGCGCGATGCTCGACCGCGCTGAGGCAACATGGGCGGACTTGTCGACGAAGATGGTTCACTTCGACGGCTCTGCGGCGGAGAGCACAACCGCCAATGGCTGGGTCGTGGACTTTCTCCAGTGCAGACAGCGTGTCCTTAGCCACCCTGCAACGGCTCGACAGCGTGGCCGACTTATCACAATTGATGGGAGGCAATGTGGCGCTGGCCTACAGCCTACGCCCTCTGTCTGGTTGGTGGGCTGCGTGTGCTATGCCACCACGAAGGGCCGCATCTACAGAAAGAGAGGGGCTGGGCACAACTGAAGTGAGGCTGACAGTCTTGCGCTAACCCTTTCAGTCGAGTGCAAGCATTCACATTCCCTTGAGCCAAGAATGACAACAACAAACAACAGTGTCTAGCACGCCCCATTCCGCTGGATCCTTCGAGTAGGTACCATTCAGGTTTTGCACAAACATCAAACTTCCTCTCAAAAAAAAAGCATGGGGAAATCGAGTCTTGTGCATCAGGGCTGAGATTTGTTATTTGGCATTAAATCACTCACAAGTGACGGGTTTGGCATGCTCTTTGATGACAATTTCCTGCCCCTCTTTGCCATCCTTCACAACCTCGCTCAACCCTTGTGTAACATGACTGCCACCAATGATGTGCCCACAGGTGTGGTTTGCCGCGCTTGTCCTCTCGCCAGCTACTGCTAGCACGTCTGGTGCCACCGCCAACCAGCTGAAATGCATTCACCAATTTGCCCGTGGAGAGCTATGTTGCCCTCAGTTTAACGAAAGGGTGGTTCGTGACCCATTTCTTGTCCATATTCCATCACGCCACTGGCTGCCTTCAGTTCGCGTGAAAGCTATCACAACCTCTGGAACCGTTTTCTGTTTATGGCATCTCTTGAATCAGAAATCGAAGGCTTGAGAGGATAACTCTCTTCGAAAGCGGCGACTAACGCTCGGCCTGTGATGGAGCATTATGGCCGCTCCAAGCCGGGACGCATATCAGATAGGTTGGATATGTGCCTTACCGATTGAGGCGGCTGCAGCCAAGCAGATGCTTGATGAGCATTTTGGGACCCTAGACGAGCAAGACAGCGCAGATACGAATTCATATACCTTAGGCCGGGTTGGCAGACATTATGTCGTGATTGCCTGCCTTCCGCTAGGACAGTATGGTACCACTTCCGCCACGGCAGTTGCGACGAACATGGCTCGCACGTTTTCCCGGTCGCTGCGCATTGGGCTAATGGTCGGCATCGGAGGAGGGATTCCATCTGCCGACCACGATGTACGACTGGGAGACATCGTGGTTAGCCGGCCAGACGGCACTTGCGGCGGGGTACTTCAATATGACATGGGAAAAGTCGTTGAAGGCGGCGAACTCCGACGGACTGGCTCTCTGAATAGTCCACCCCGCTCACTATTAACTGCAGTTGCGAACATGAAAAAAGATGCGATCAGTGATGATCCGAGCTATCCCGAATACATCAGAGAGGCGATCCAAAGAAATGCACGGACAAAGCAAAATTTTGGTCGGCCTGATGCGTCCACGGACCGACTATTTCAAACTGGGCGCGACCATCCTATGACGGAAGCAACATGCGAGGCATGCCCATCGGAATGGGAAGAAACAAGGACGGCTCGTGAAGAAACCGACCCTCAAATACATTACGGTATCATCGCGTCGGGAAACGCGGTTATGAAACATGGAGCGACAAGACAACGGCTCCGTCGAGAGACTGGCGCATTGTGTTTTGAAATGGAGGCGGCCGGTCTCATGCAGGATTTTCCTTGCATCGTCATCCGGGGGATCTGTGATTACGCCGATTCACACAAGAACAAGCAATGGCAAGGATATGCGGCATTGGCCGCAGCATCGTATGCAAAAGAGTTAATCGGCTATGTACCTGTCGGTCGAGTGTCTGAAGAGAAATTAGTCACAAAGATATGCAGTAAGTTGCTCATACCGTCTCTATTCTGCCTTCGCTGAAGCCATGATTTTTGTGCGTGACGTCAACCGTATTGACTCTTTTTACGCAGGAGTCGTCGATGGACTCAAGGAGGTACACAAGAGCATTGAAAAAACGCGTCTCCAACAACAAAGCCACCACCGGGAGAATATGTTAAACCTTTTGAGTAGAGACCAACAAGAGTGCCACCAAGCGTTTAAAACCTCCACTTATGAACAATATAAAAACATCAATCCTAACCGTGCAGATGGGACCTGTCGGTGGATTCTTGAGAATTCCGACTACCTTGCTTGGCAGGGGAGCGGCCACGACGATCTTTTATGGATATCGGCTGACCCTGGATGTGGAAAATCGGTTCTTGCGAAATCACTTGTTGACATTGATCTTAAGACATCGTCAACTTTAGTATCCGTTTGCTACTTTTTCTTTAAGGATAATGACGAGCAGAATAATCTCGCAACAGCATTGTGTGCTGTACTCCATCAGCTATTTGGAATGCAACCGAGTCTCCTACAACATGCCCTACCATCCTGGCAAAAGAACGGCACGAAGATACAGCAAGAAGTGGACGAGCTTTGGCGCATTCTCCTCGCAGCAGTATCGGATTCTGCATCTTCCAACATTCTGTGCGTTTTCGACGCACTGGATGAATGTCGGCCAACTGATCGGGCTCAACTAATAGGGAGGCTAGAAAAGTTCTATACTCAAAGTCATTCCTCAACCCGACAAAACTGGCTAAAGTTTCTCGTTACCAGTCGTCCATACGCTGAGATTCAGGACGGTTTTTGGCCATTAACGAAATCGTTCCCTCATATCCATATCCGTGGGGAAGACGGCAATGACCAGATTCGTGAAGAAATCAGTCTGGTTGTGAGGATGCGGGTAGCGGAGCTCAGCGAGTGTCTGTACTTGCCACCGGAGACACAGCAACGACTGGAACAGCAACTTCTCCAGATGGAACATCGCACGTATCTTTGGCTCTATTTGGCCATGGATGATATTCGTACCATGTTCCAAAATAGCCTTCAGCCCGAGGAAGAATCGATTGACCTGATCCCGGGTTCGGTCAGTGACGCATATGCTAAAATCTTAAATCGAGTGCCACCTGATAAAGTATCGGATGTTAAGATAATCCTCCAGATTATTGTCGGCGCACGACGTCCACTGACAATTGAGGAAATGGCAATGGCCCTGGGGATAGCAAAGTCATTCGGTTCGCGAACTGCAGCCAAAGCTGGATTGAACCCGGCAGGGCTTGACAAGAAGATCCGTCACTTATGTGGACTCTTTGTTTTTATCAAAACTTCACGTGTCTACTTGATCCATCAGACTGCGAGAGAGTTTCTGATGAGCAAAAACTCGCGATATAACGATCGAGAGTGGTCCTTTAAACAGGGTGACACGGAGCAATTAATGTCAGAGATCTGTATTAATTATTTATTACTGGATGATATAGGCGGCAATCCGCGCCATAAGAACGGGAAAGTCCAAAGTTTGCTAAACTATTCCGCAGAGTATTGGCCTGACCATGTTCGAATGATGCCGTCACAGGCAGAGTTGAAAGTGGAAAATCAGCTAGCTCGACTCTATGATGTCACCTATGGCAGGCTATAGGGGTCACTGTTGCAAAACCCCAAAAACCACGACGAGGGTGCCAAATTCGGTTAGCGGCGCTTTTGCTTGGCGCACGGTACATTGCTCGATGTACTTCAGCCTACGTTTCTTAGTTTTTTGGCTTTCACGAAAGGGCAATGTCATATCAGAGGGTCCGCGGCGGACCAGCAGGGTTCTGTTTTATTTCACTCAGCGACTTGACACGTGAATGTGGTGGTTTAATTATCCTCATTCTCTTCTTCTTCATCTTTCACTGGTTTTGGTCTGTCACGTAGTAGTAGACTTGCTGGGCTGACTGGCCGTGGCCAGAGACCCAATCAACTACACGACTTACACTGGTTGATCAACTTAGTGTATTACACTCAACTAAATCAACTAAATCAGGACAATCCTGACTAATCAATTAAACTAAATTTGGGCCTCTCGTGTACGTGGATTTAGTTGATTTCAGTGTAACTGTTGATGGTTAAAGGGCTGCACATTTGATCTCGAACTTAGCTTCAGGGTAGGTTCGGCTGCGGGCGAGACGACAAGTCAGCTTCCTCCCCCTATTCTACATCCGTAATTTGTATTCTAACCAAAGTGCCTTAAGGTAGAGCCTCCGCTACTGCGTCGTGCGTCTGTTGATCCTTGGTTGATTGACTTCGGCATCTTTTTACCCATCTTGGAACCGTATTGCCATGTTTTGAATGACGTGTAGCGGAACGATGGCTGATGCCTAGTTTATTGAAATATCTTCCTGCTAGCTAGCACCTGCTTGATCATCACATAACACCTATTTCTGGCCATCTACAACAAGTATCATCGCTTCTTTTCTGTAAGGGGTCGCCGGTCGGCCCCAGTAAGTTCCGTAAGGGGACACGCGGCTCATTCAGCTAACAAAAAAGAGAGAGCAGACGTTCTCGAGGGGTGGACTCTCTACTATGGTGGTTAACTGGGCAGTCAATGCTCAGGGGCTGGTTGTGAGACCCTCATTTGGTGGCGTTATCAGCATTGCCATCAACCCAGGTGCACGGCAACGAGTTAGTCCGTGACACTTTCACATTATGTCTTTATGTTTACTATGACCATGAGCGCTTCGGAATTCCTAGAATCGTCCCCAATTTCTATCGATGATGTCCCAATTGACTTCGAACTCCCAGTGCCTTCCACGCCTGCTTCTTCTGCCGAGAGCTCATTGACGCCGTTCTCCCCGCCGCCGACGACATTGCCCACTCCTGATAAGTACGATACGCGTCTTTGGGGACATTTTCCGGGTTGGGTATGGTCAGAAAGAAGCAAAGACAACTACTCATGGGCTTGGGAATATGGATACGACATACAACATGACGACGAGCGCAGATGGGTCTGCAAGCCGTGTATTCAGAAGAACGACCCCAGACCTAAGAATTTCGTTGCTATTGGCCTTCAGAATGCGCTGAATCACTTATACAAGGATCACGGAATATCTGCACCAGATAACAAGACAAAGTCCGGCTTGCAAAAGAAAGCCGAGGAGAAGCCAGGGAGCAAGAGGCCAAGATCGATTGTGGATATATGGAAGCTCGACCCTTTAAGACCTCGAGAACAGGCGATTGCCAACTCTATGATACGCGGATTTAATCGAAATCACTTTCAACGTCTCCTGATCGAGTGGATAGTCGACACGAATCAGCCCTTTAGTGTTGTTGAACATGAGAGACTCCGGGATATCTTCGAATACCTTAACCCTGCAGTCAAGATCACGAACGCCAACATCTCTGATACCACAGTTCGCGCGCTCATCAACTCCGAATTTAAAAAGCACAAGGCGCGCGTCATTGAAGCCCTGCGAAAGAGCCCCGGCTTAATACACGTCAGCTTTGACGGATGGAGGGCGCGGAATCGACACTCGTTATACGGTATCGTGTGCTTCTTCAGGGACGAGAATAGCAAGCCCCACAAGGTCGCTCTGGGGGTCCCCGAAGTCCGCAGACATTCGGGGAACAACATTGCAACAGAAGTCCTTTATACCATCGAGGCTTTTGGCATCGAGGAGAATATTGGGTATTTTACCCTTGACAATGCCGAGAACAACGACACAGCACTTGAGGCTATTGGCAAAAAGCTCGGCTTCAATGGCGCTCGAAGGCGAGGCCGCTGCTTCGGCCATATAGTCAATCTGTCTGCGAAGGCACTACTGTTCGGGAAGGATACAGACGCGTTCGAAGAACAACTTTCTGGTGCAGAAGCGCTGTCTGAAGCCGAATACGAACTTTGGCGACAGAAAGGGCCGGTTGGGAAGCTCCATAATTTCGTCGTGGATGTTGATCGATCGGACAGACTGACATACCTGTTGAAAGAACTTCAAGAGTACGACATATCCATGTCGGACGATCCGAAAATACGGTCAAAAAGCCCCGTCTCGGTAGTGCTAGATAACGATACGCGCTGGCTTTCCCAGCTCTATATGATCCGCCGCGCCTTGAGACTTCGAAGGTACTTCGAACTGCTAGTCGCGAAGTTCCGAATCCAATGGGAGGAGGAGAATACATCAAAAAGAACTGGCCAGTTGAAAAAGTCGGCTGTCCGGCCTCGAATCCTTAGAGACGAGAACCAACTTACGGCCAACGATTGGTCTGTACTTCAACACTTCGCGACGATCCTTGGATACTATGAAGATGCAGTCAAGACTCTAGAAGGCGACGGTTTAATCAGGAAACGCAAGAGGGGTTATACTGGTTCATATGGGAGCGTTTGGGATGTGATCAATGGGTTTGAATTCCTGCTTGGCAAGCTCGAAAAATATAAGGCGATGGCAAAAGATTTTCCTGACCCCGAACAGTTCAGGATCGGCATAAATATGGCCTGGGAGAAATTAGACAAGTATTACACTATTCTCGACACAACACCGATATATTATACCGCCCTCGCACTCCACCCGGCATACAGATGGGGATGGTTCGAGCAGGCCTGGGTACATAAGCCCGACTGGATCAGATCTGCAAAAAGGATAGTTCAAGAAGTGTGGGACGAGTCCTATCGAGATTTCCATATTGTGGTGGCCTCAAATGACGAGCCTGTTGCAAAACGACAGAAGCAATACTACAATGCCTTCGAAGAGCATTGCGAACAGTCCCGTATCGACTCCATACAGACAGAGCCTCTACTGGACGACGACACGATTGGCGACGAATACGAACGATGGCAATCGAGCCATGAGAGCACTGACAAGACTGTGCGAGATCCGATAGCGTATTGGCATGAGAAGCGCCTGCAATACCCTCGTCTCTCCCGAATGGCCCTCGACTTTGTCACAATACAATCAATGTCTGCAGAATGTGAGAGGATGTTCTCGGCAGCAGGGCAGATGGTTGTTCCCCAACGGTGCAATCTTCAGGCGCAAACAGTTGGGATGTGTCAGGTATTGAGGTCGTGGTTTCGGGCAGGCATTATCAACGACCTAGATCCGTTATTTCTCTCGATCATAGAGGAGAAGAAAGAGCTCGAGGGCATCCATCTTAATGATGATGAGTTCAGAAGACGGGAGCTATCGTGGCTCGCTGCCGCGGCGAAAACAGCTGGCCATTGAAGAGGCGATTCGAGTGCTACAAGAGTGAATGAAGGGAAGGGGACGGGAGCAGCCGAAGGTAGATTCGCACCAGAGGAGCCTCGGGAAGCCCTACTTGTTGTACCAGCCAGCAAAAGTGGACATCACCTCCTTCTAAGAGGGAGGTATTTGTTAGAATATGTCGTCTCTGACACTTTTTAATGCGAGGGGATGGTTAGCGTCACTGTGGCCAACCCTGACACGGGCGCGATGAGATCAACTCAAGAGATAATGCCACTATATTGCACGAAAACCAAGATGAAGAGGAAAGAGGTATGAGCAAGCGCGTGGACGTGTAGACGCGTTAACTTAGTGCCATCATGCGCTGCCCCACTACGCCGCGACTCTGGATGATGCCGCCACAAACCTCCATCCACTGAAGTCAACTACACTTAAATCAACTACATTTGAGGTGTCCGTTGATACACTACATTCAAAGTTTCATTACTAATCTACACTTACTCTAAATTGACAGATGCCGTGTAGTTGATTTAGTTGATTGGGTCTCTGGCCGTGGCGGAGAGTCCTCGACTTCAACCACCTCATCATATGGGCCAGGAAGTGCTGGAGTTTTAGACCTGGCTCGTTGCTGGGTCCGAAAGGGGTTGGCCAAGCCGCAACGACCACAATAGTTGGCGCTTGTATAAATGGTGGTGAAGAGTTCATAGTGCTTCTTTCCATCTTGGATGCAATAGATATGCCCAGAGGGGATCTTTGAAGGATCCATTTGGCTTGACGAGAGATGAGAGCAAGTTGAAGGAGACGAGGTGAGGAATCTTGTTTCAGACCGAGCCTTTTAAGGAGAACAAAACAACATCGCCCTTCCTTACGGTGGATGATGTCGCTAGACCGGTTTAAGCAGGAGGCTGCTGCGCTCGTCCGCTGCTGATCAGAAGCGGGGTTAGTGCGGTGATTCTCCGTCCGTCCATCGTGATCCTCATCGCGAGGTGAACATTGTCGGCAGCTCGTCTTTCACTATTGTGCATTTAGATCGCGACTATAGCAAACCGAAATTCTTGCATTGACTTTATATAGAAAGATCAATTGAGAATTGTTGAGAAACGAGTTCGCGATATGGTGCTGAAAATCATCTCTATAGCGGCAAATGGTTCGCCATTTTACAGTTGACGCGCCAAGTGATCGACTAGACTGGCAGCAGGCCACCGCGCGAGCCCGCTGCTAGTCCGTGGTACATCGTTGATAGCGACCCGAAGTACCCAGATGACTAAGGACGTAAGACCCTAAACCTAAAACGAAACGACCGGGGGTTTTGCAACAGTGCTCCCTATCGCCCACCGTAGTCACCAGTACAAGGTTTGCTCTGTGGTATCCCCTGTTCTGGAGAGCTGTGTCGAGTATCAGATACCGGCCAAGAATGAATGCCCTCCGCCTCGCTGCTTTTAATGGACATAAGAATGTAATTTCGAGATTGATCATAAGGAATGTAAGGGGAATCAATCAATCGGATGAGAATGGCACGAGCGCGCTGCATTGGGCATCTGAGAGGGGCTATGTTGAGGTTGTGCAGATGCTGTTAGACAAGGGAGCCGATGTCAATGCTCAGGGTGGATTCCTCGGCAACCCTCTTCAGGGTGCTTCTGATGGAGGGCACGCCAGGGTTGTGCTAATGCTGTTAGATAGAGGAGCGAATGTTAATGCTCAGGGTGGATTTTATGGAAACGCGCTCCAGGGCGCTTCTCATGTAGGACATGTTAGGGTTGTACAAATGCTGCTAGACAATGGAGCGAATGTTAATGCTCGGGGTGGAGAATATGGCTACGCTTTGCTGGCTGCTTCTCTAAGAGGGCATGTCACGATTGTTAAGGCCTTGTTAGACAAGGGAGCAGATGTTAATGCTCAGGATGGACGCTATGGCAACGCTCTTCGGGTTGCTTCTGGAGGGGGCCATGTCGAAATTGTGCAGATGCTGTTAGACAAAGGAGCAGATGTTAATGCACAGGTTGGACGCTGTGGCAACGCTCTTCGGGCTGCTTCTGGAGAGGGACATGTCAAGATTGTGCAGATGCTATTAGACAATAGAGCTGATGTTAATGCTCTGGGTGGACTATATGGCAACGCTTTGCAGGCTGCTTCTGGAGGAGGACATATCGAGATTGTGCAGATGCTATTAGACAAGGGAGCCAATGTTAATGCCCAGGGCAGAGGATATTTCGGGCAGTATACTAACGCTCTTCACGCTGCTTCTAGAAGAGGGCATCTCAAGATTGTGCAGATGCTGTTAGACAAGGGAGCGGATAGCAACGCTCTTCATGCTGCTTTTGACGGAAGGTCAGCCAAACGGGTCAAGCTCAAAGCCGATAACGCAAGTACTCTTTAACACCAAAACATATTTTGAGGGGATTATGGTTATGGGGACGTAAGTAACCTCATCGCAGTCCTTGCGATGGTCACTGACATTCTACCTTAGCCAGCTACTTAGCTATGGCCGTCGCATTGCACATTCGTCCGGATAGTTTGCAAAACTAATGTTGTGTATTCTTGGCTCCAATACAATCTGACCAGCAACTAGGTGTAAAAATTAAGATACAGTGGCTAGATGGGGCAAGCCGAGCCTAGTCAATTCGACCAGTGGATGCAGAACCATGATCGGCACATGATGGAGGAAGATGATGAACTTGCAGCTTATATGAGGCAAGGACCAATCCGGCGAGAGAACTTGAACCCTATTCTGTGGTGGAAGGACCAACAAGAAGAATACCCACGCTTGAGCAGGTTTGCCCTCGACATACTAGCGATACCTGCCATGTCCGCCGATCCTGAGCGGACTTTTAGTGTGACAAAGTTAACAGTGAGCTCGCAAAGACATAACTTAAGCCCCGAGATGATGGAGGAAATACAGTGCCTGCGAAATTGGCTGGGCCATCAAGCGATCACTGTGGGTGAGGTCGTCAGTTTTGGCGGGGAGCTGATTGGTATGGATGAAGAGGAGGCACCGGTGGTACTGTAATGCTATAACAACAGCTTAATGCTGACCTAATATATCAAGTATATCAAGTCGAATCAAGTTAATCAAGTTCACCGACGATTTGATTTCAAGTAATCAAGTTAGACCCCCAAACTTGACTTACTTGAATTGAAATCAGCGCTGTAAGCAAAGCAGGGCCGTGGACGAAGGGAACCAAATTTTCGCAGCATTCATCGACGCCAGGCACCTGTCCGTCGATATGACTGAAGGAAGCTCGTGGCTATACAGGGATCTAAGATGCTCTAATGCCCATGTGTAATCCTCCTCTGCTTCGTTTGAAAGGAGGGCAAATGCTATGCAGAAGGACCGCTGACAGGAATCTACCCCCACCATGTCAAGGAGTGGCATCTGATGTTTGTTCGTCTTGTAAGTGCAGTCTAGCAATAAGACGTCAGGATTACTCTGCAATACGCAACAGATTCCGGATGAGCAAAGAAGATGGCCGTCAATCGATTATTCTCGTCTAGTCGAATACGGCACCAGAACCCCTCGTTATGCAACTGATCAACAAGTGCTTGGATACTGCTTTGACCTTCACGAAGATTTCTCTTAGTCGCCGCGATCTGGTTGTATATGTCTCGTTGAGTTGCGAGTGACTCAGAATGATTGTGTACATAAGTTCTAATCTCTCGTGGGGCAATACCAGATATCGCAAGATTTGAAACAGTTGTAGCATCTCTTTCTCCAAATCGTCGATGTGCAGGGTGGGCAGATGGGTCCTCGCTAGGCGGATGGTTATGCCTGGCGCATTCTCCATTTGGTCGATGGGTTAAGACCCATGTCCTTCCATCCAGCGACTGCTTGGCCAAAATCGAGAATTTGCAGCCCGTTCTCCGGCTCGACGTATTGCGTACTCGTCTTATAGCTGAGCTTGGTGGCTCTTTGTTTCTATCCAGGGTGGTCATCAATTCCATTCCATCAATTTGGCGACGAAATTGAGTTGGGTTGACAGCTTACTCAGCATTTGGCCCGTGTAGTTGAGAAAATTGATCAATTTCGCCCGTCAATTGAGTTGATCGCACCACATTGAAGACGTTGAACTACCCAACCCCTGTCACGAGCCCCACCATGCTATCATCCTCCTCCCCCATTATGATGCTCTCAACCTCTCCAGACACATCAATTAACGAGTCCGCTGCCTCAATCAGCCCTCTCCGAACCCAAGATCTCAATGTCTGCGTGATCCCTATGGTGCTGGCTTCCAATCGGGTGCGCAGCGGCGACACCATCTGCCCACTAACGCTAAACAGGCGTTCACACTCTGCAGACATTGGCGGGACTGAGAGAATGTCAAGAGCCATTCGCGACAATCGTGGGTATTCGTTCCTCTTCTCCCACCAATATTGCAAAGGGTCCGTCACCATAGCGTCGTTCTTGGCGTCGGGATGTGACAGCCAGTGGTCATACTCGTCGTGTCCCGCGTTCATTGAGCCCTGAGCAGAGCAGGTTCTGCCTGGCAGAGTCGAAGTCCTGTAGGCTCGGTGTCGCTCGAGAGCACTCATCACCTTGAAAGGCTTCAAAGGAGGTTCTTCGCCCGGTACCGACTGTGTCGGCAATGACTTGTACTCTTCCTCCCACAGCCTCCTGACCAACTGTTTGGCCTTATGGAGCCATGGCAGCTGGTTTTGATCGGTCCATGTATTCTCAAAGTAGCCCCAACGGGAGACTGGGTGTAGCACCGCCGATGCATAGTACGCCGGCGACTCGTCCAACTTCGTGTAGTACTCATTCAATTTGTCCCAACCGAGGTTGATGTTTATCTTGAAGTGCTCCGGGTCAGGGTAGCTCTCCGCGGTTGACTTCCACTCCTCTAACCTATCCATCAAGAATTCGTAGGTTGAGGCGACATCCCACATATTGCCGTACGACTCGGCACGTCCTCCTTTGCGTAGCCGTCTTTGACCGTCGCCCTCGAGCATTCGCAGTGCTTCCTCGAAGTCGATAAGCACCTTCTCCATCAGGTCGATAACCGTCCAGTCTTTCTCGCTCAGAAGGCTCTCCTCACGGAGGCACAATGCCAATTCCTCCTTCCTCCTCGTGCCGTTCCGCCGTTCCCTGTTGCACTCGATCGTGGTCTTCTCAACGAGATCTTCGAGGAAAGGGCGCAACTTGAGGGCCCGCCGAATCATGTAGAAGGTCGACAGCCAGCGGGTCTGGTTGTCGCAAACAACGTCCAACGGCTTCCGTGCCCGAGCGCGAGGGCTGTCCGACCGTTCCAAGAATTCTTCTTGGAGAGCACGAAGCCGATACGTCAGCTTGTCGGACCGATGGATCCAGTGAACTAAGTTGTGCAGCTTCCCAATGGGGGCCTTTTTTCGCCAGACCTCGTGTTGTGCAGCATCAACACCGGGCTCCCCATCGACCTCGGCTTCGAAAGCCTCGGACTTGTGCCCAAACAAGAGAGCCTTTACCACCAGGTTCAGCACGTGGCCGAAGCACTGCACTCGTCTTTTTGGGGTTCCAATCCCAGCGCTTCTGCAATTTCTTCCGCGGCCGTGTCCATATTGCCAGCGTTGTCCAGCGTTATATACCCAACCTTCTCAAGAATCTCGTAACTCTCCAGGATCTCCATGATTTGCGCGGCGATGTTCTCCCCGGAGTGAGATATCTTTAGTTCTGGCAGACCAAGAACAAGCTTGGAAGGCGCCCCGCTACTGTCAATGTAGAAGCAGACAATGCCGTACAGGGCGTGCCGGTTTCTAGACCGCCAGCCATCGAACGCAATATTGATTTGACCTGGTACTGTCCGGAGGTGGTTGATTATCTGCGATTTATATCGGAGATGGAGATCCGTTATACGCCTTCGAACGGTGTTGTGGGAAATGTGAGCATTCGTTGCTGCAACTGATGGATTGAGGTACTCAAATACACGTCGGAGGCGCCAGTGCTCGGGCTGGCGAAAGGAGATGTTGGCATCGACCACCCATTCGAGAAGCAGTCGCTGGAAACGATCCTTGTCGAAGCGCTGGATGAGGGCGTTGGCGATTGCTTGCTTTTTTGGGTTGTCGGTGTCGAGATTCAGCATTTGGACAATATTCAAGGATGGTGTCTTTTCCTTTGGCCGTTTTACGAGTGCGGGCTGTCTTTTACCAGACTCGTCAACGAGTCTATGCTCCTTGTATAGATGCTTCTCGATGTTTTGGGTACCAAGAGCAGAAAAATCTGTTCTTTTGGGCTTCGGCATCTGCAGGCAAGGCCTACAAACCCATTTCCTCCTATTGGGCGAATCGCAAGCTTGAATATCGAAGCCATGCTGCCAGACCCACGATGTCTGTCTGCCGCACGCTCAGACACAGTGAAGCCTGGGAATTTATTCCATGGGAAGGCCTTCCAATGGTCGGGTAAGGGGCTCGACTCAATCAGAGAAGCACTGGAAATGCTACAGTCTGAATTTCGGCGTCGCTTGACTACTGGTTTTGGATCCATTGGCTTCGCCTAACAAGAACGAGACGCAAAGGTTGTGTTTTTGAAGAATCCCACGCGACAGAGGAGATGCGTTTAGAGTACTAAGTACTTGGTACAGCCGCCTTACGTATGACTATGCATATCCCAAAGGTACTGGGTACAGGACTCCAACAGTGGGACCTAGTGGGGTATTGACCGCTACCCTGAACCGAAGCGCGGTTGTTGTTACGAACCAACGAGAGCAAGGGCGGGCAAGGCAGAATGATTGGTCTTGGAACGAGACCTGAGGCCTGGCTGCATGAGATGGCCGCCATGGGTGAAGGGGGTCACGTGACAAGACACGGGAACTGCAAGGTGCTCAGTTAGATCACCAGTGCTCAGGATGATCATGTTGAACATGATACAACATCACGTGCAACGTCCAGCCTGCGCCTTCCATAAATAGCCTACGTTGGCGGCATCTCTTCCGCTGTGACGTTCAACAGGTTATGAGCCCTCGTCAATTCCACTGACATAACCGTTGATGTGCAGTCATAACGACCTGACACTTTAACTAGTTTATCAGGCTGGCACAGCGTCTATTCATCAATCTTTCTCTTTACGCGATCATAGTGCCCATGGCCTGACGACAATTCAAAGCTTCGATCAAAAGGATGGGCACAACATAGAGAGACACCTAATCTCTGACCGAAAAATACCGACAACCTCGGCACAAAGACCATGGATATCATATTCCAGATTCCAAACTCGAAACTGAGACTTCCGCAAAAGCTCTGGCCAACAACCAACTTCCGCTTTGACTGAACAGCGTATTGGTCCTTGATTGAAGCCATGTAGCTACCTGACGGTCCTGCTGCCGCTATTTGGAATCTTGTAACACTACTGATACGGCCTAATGTTTGACGGCTTCAGCCTCTGTCTGACAGCTGCTGGCATCATCGACCTTGACACGGGATCCCCTGAAGATGGGTTATTTTAAACGCCCCCAGCCAGATTCAATGTTGGGATAAGACTATGTTACTATCATCCTTTCTATTAACACCCACGAATTATGTCAAGCAACACTAATTACGAAATCTCGATGCCAACTACGGACAAGCTCCGTGGCATGGCCAATTGGCCTGAATGGTCAACCAAGGTCCAGCTTGCGCTAGTGTCAATGGGTCTTTGGGGCCATGTTAAAGGAGAGGTGATACGGCCAGCAGATGATGCAGCTGATTGGGTCAAGAGCGATTCTAAGGCTATATTTTTCATGATCAACAACATGACGGAGATAACGCAGCAGAAACTAAAACAATCCGGCTGGGATGTAGACATCGCAACATCCGAAACCACTTGGAATCTGTTGAAGTCCTCTGTTACAAAGATTACGGATGAATCCCTTGCTGATCTCTTAATGAAATTCCCACACTATAAGCGCAGGGATTTCACGACGTTCAACGCATATATTGCAAAAACACTGTGGGCTTGGGATACGATTGTCAAAGCTGGGGGCTTAGACGATAAGTTCTTAGTCATGACCTTGATGAATGGTATCAAAGACACCTATCCGGAATGGTATACCAACTGGAAGCACGATTGTGACAGAGGCAAGTTTCCAACCAAGCAGGACTTCCTACAGTTTCTGTCCGCTAAGGCGGATGACGAAGAAGCTGCTGGAGCCCCTATCAACTTGTCTATGCAAACACCCAATCAGCTACCACGATTGCCGGAAGGGACCAAAGGGTCGGACCAGTGTCACATCCATGTTAACATGGCTCACACAAATGATAACTGCTGGTCGCGACACCCAGAAAAACGACCCTCTTGGCATAAAGGCAAACGAAAAGGCAAAAATTCTGGCCGAGTCGGTAATCCAGATATCATCCAGCCGATGAACCTTGCAATTCTGGCGACCGCCTTATCATCAGATGCCGTAGTATTGGATTCCGGAGCTGCGGAACACTGCTTCAATGACCTTAAGTGGTTTACACACATTGACTTCCACGATGAAGACAGTCGCTATGTTGGGCATAATAACGTCCCCTATGGTCGTCAAGGAATTGGAATAGTGCAGATTACGGCGAATGGGAAAACACTTATCCTGCACAACGTTGGATACTGTGCGGTTGGTGCCGCAAATATAATCGCGACGAGCATCTTGGAAAGGAGCTATGGTCTGGTTGTTAATGGTCAAACTAAGGAACTGGTTTTTGCAAGTTCAGGGCATAAGTTATGCTCATATGCATGGAAATCAGGAATAGCTGTTCTTGACATTGGACCACAATCCAAGTCACAATGCAACTTTTCTGTTCTTCCCAATCGAGCTACAACTAAGAATGTTGATTACGGCCTAATGCACCACCGGCTAATGCATGCTGGTGTAGAGAGAACTAAACGAGCTTGCAAAGCAGCTGGGATCCAATTGAATGAGTCATCTATTAAGGAATTTCACTGCGAGGCATGTTATCTTGGCAAGGCGGATGCTATTATTAGCCGGGCCAAGTTCGAGCCAACGGCATTTCTTAGTCATGTCTACTGGGATCTGCTACAACACACACCAATTGGATACGGAGGCTACCGTTGGTCTCTTCACGGCATAGACGGATATACTGGCTTCCAATGGATCATGTTTTTAACCAGGAAGAAACACGCGCTGCCGAAACTAAAGGAATGGAAGGGGAAGGTAGAGAAGATGAGTGGCGGGCATCAAGTTCAAGTCTTTGTCTTTGACAACGGCGGCGAGTTCAAATCAGATAAGGCCGCTGAATGGGGCACCAAGGAAGAGGTCAATATCAAGTATACAACACCTTATGCCCATGAACAGAACGGCAGAGCCGAAAAAGCTGGTAAAGACATTGCGGCTGGAGCTCGCACAACACTTATTCAGCTACAACTACCCCAAGAACTCTGGCCTCTCTTCATGGAGACCAGTGTGTACATTCACAATCTCCTACCGGTACGGCGGTACAACTGGCAAAGTCCGATCCAACGGATGTTCAAAATCATCAACCTGCCATATGAGCCAAATCTCCAGCACATCCACACATGGGGTTGTAAAGCCTACGTCACAATCCCCAAGGAAATTCAAGTCAAGAGCCAGAAAATGGCCAACAAAGCCAAGATTGGCAATCTTGTTGGCATGGAAGGTCTGCATGGCCACGTATACAAAATATGGCTTCCGGATGAGCAACGCGTCGTCCGGGCCCGTGATGTGCGCTTCCATGAGGAACCCAACAATAAAACACGCACTGAAACGACGATCGAATACGAAGCTAAACTCGTCGAGCCAGACCTTGAAGGCTCCGGAAAGATCATCTACACAGAAGTGCGGAATGGGCTAGGCACAGACCTAGGCAGAAAACAAATAGAGGAACATCATCTGGGTCCGTCTGGCACAATAACACCAGAAACACATTCAGCAGACCGGGGTTCACTGTCCCCAGATATTAGGCTGGGAACACCTCTCGAATCGCCACACAGTATGCTGTCAGATATTGATGTGGTTGAACAAATCGATGACAGCGGTGCTAGCCAAAGCCAGCATGAGCAGCTTCATCAAGACACAGGGCCAATAAGACAGGCACCTGCAGACGTGGATAAGAACCCACGATCAGAAACACCGCGGAACAACTTGCAAGAACGAACACCACCCTATACGCCGGCCCAACAATATAGGGGAGACCAAACACAGATTCGGAACCAGCTTGCCCAAGAAGAACAGGAGGACCTGCTACAGGAACAGCCCATACCACCTGCACGGGCAATGCATGGCACAGTTTCCGAAGAACAGGATGTTGAAGATCCAGCATCGGAACAGCCGATGGGCCAGGGGTTAGTGTCTGATCAACACAACCATCCCAACCATTCTTCACATCGTAGCCTGCGTAATCAACCACGACGGGACTACTCAGACAATGGCGTTACAATTGCTGCAGAAAGAGCAGCCAAGTACATCAATCTAATATATCGAGAAGAAGACATCATACAGAAACAGCCAAAACTCCGGCTAATACCGATGTGGTCGATCATAAAGATCAGGGAACATCTTAACCAACCACGAGTACCAAAAAACTGGTTTGATGCCCGTATGCGAAATGACTATAAGTCAAAGTGGCTGCCAGCAATGGAAAGACAGTTCCGGAGCCTCGCTGAGATGGACGTCTGGACCCTTGTTGAACTGCCACCGGGCAAACTTGCGCTTGACGGCCGATGGGTGTATGATGAGAAATATCCAAAGGATGCCGATCCCTACGCACGAGCCAGATGGGTCGTACGAGGTGATCAAATCAAAGACTCATACGCCTTAGAAGATCTCTATGCAGCAGTAGCACATATGACATCAGTGCGACTCTTCTGTACAGTCGTTGCTCTCTTGGACTTGGCCTGGGCCCAATATGATGCAGTGACTGCGTTCCTAAATGCAAAGGCACGACAAGAAGTATACATGAAACAACCACAAGGCTTTGGTGATGGATCCGGACGAGTGTGTCTGCTGAAACGAGCACTCTATGGACTTCCAACAGCACCACTGTGGTGGTTTGATACAGCCCGCGCATATTTGAAAGAGCTAGGATTTGCGCCACTGGCATCAGAGCTCTGTCTCTTCCGACGAGACGATGGAGTCCACATTCTTCTATACGTTGACGACATGATCATTGCGGCGCCCACTAAACAGATGGTCAAGGACACAGCTGAGTCGATTGCCTTGCGATTCAAAATCAAGGAAATCGGCGAGGTGACAGAGTTCCTAGGTCTTGAAATCAAGAGAGACCGATCACAGCGCCGCATCTGGATCAGCCAAGAGAAATTCATCGATAAGATTGTAGAGAAATTCTTCCCTGACCAACAGCTTAACAAGGCACAGAGCCCCTGGCCTTCGAAGACCGAGATCCCGGCTAACTGGAAAGAACTGGATGTCGCGATGCCATCCACAGACTGGCTTGAACGTACTGGCAGTCTGAACTTTCTATCCATGGGGACGAGACCTGATATCACATATACCGTACAACGGCTGTGTGAAGCTAATCAGGGCCCAACCGAGATACACGTCCAAGTACTGAAACATCTCTTCAGATATATATCAACAACCAAATCGTATGGCATTTGCCTCGGTGGTAGTTACAGAATCACAGATCTCAAGCTCCGTGTATATGCGGATGCATCCTTTGCAACGGACCCAATGACCCGCTTCTCAACAGCAGGCCATATTGTCTTCGTTGCTGAGGGACCAATCCATTGGAAGTCGGCCAAGCAGACGCTCGTGACGACTAGCACAACCGAGGCTGAATTCATCAACCTCACACCAGCGGGAATGAGCATATTGTGGATATCGCAATTCCTCGCTGACCTGAAAATGCCGCAACCGAAGCCATTAGTCCTATTTACAGACAGTCAGAACGCCAGGTTGGCAGTATTAAATAAGAACAACACGGCTCGTACGCGTCATATTGATATCCGGTACAAGTGGATCATCAATCGTACCAATGATGGGTTCTTTCAACTTCATCAAGTCGGTACAGACGAGATGACAGCCGATGGATTGACAAAGGCACTTACGCCAGTTAAACATGCCCAATTTATCAGGCAACTCAACCTGGGCAAAGCCCAAGTCACTCGCTGAGTTTCTCCTTTGTATTAGTTGCTAGGAAATATCATAGATAGCTTCAGTTAGTTAGGTGTATTGTCAGGCTTGGCTGAGGGGCGGTGTTGAACATGATACAACATCACGTGCAACGTCCAGCCTGCGCCTTCCATAAATAGCCTACGTTGGCGGCATCTCTAGGTTACAGAATCAACACACTCTTTCCATCTGTGTTCCGCTGTGACGTTCAACAATTTGGAGTCTTAGAAGATTTCCCTGTGGTGAATGCATAACCTCTAGGCTTTGCCCAGGCATTTATAGCCATAAGAAGCGATTCACGTGAGTCATATACGCCCTCTGACGGGAGCACATCGTCAGGGAATACTGCTTGAGCCATGACAGAATTGTGTGGTCTGTAACAGTACCGCTGTTGTGTGTGTGCGGAAAGGGGGGCGCGCAAAAATTAGTCAGCAGGGCGCGCAATATTAAATGCGCGCCCGGGCGCCTCTGTATTGGCCGCCGTCCCTATAGTTATCCGCAGGCATGAGTTTAGGTTGCAAGCAAACGGTAAGTTTGCCGCCACAAATGGCTTTTCCTGTGATAAGGTAATTAACTGCCGCAGACGGAGTACGGTTTGCTCCCTAGGTGAGGCAGGAAACAGGCCAAGTCTGAGCAACCCCGTGGGCCGGCTGCGGAACAGGGTGGCATGAGTAGTAAAGGGCTTAGTATTGGTTCGGTCTGTGACTACCGAAGACCAATAGAGCCGTTAATGGCTTCCAGCGAAGCTAGAAGCAACGCTGCAAAATATACCTCTGTCAACAAGGAAGAGTTGCAAACGTCCGCCATAAACTACAGTTGTAGTATCTAGCGAATGACTAAAGAAGATAGAGCAACTTGCGTCGCCCGTAATAAGGCCGGAACTGGCTCCATACAACGCCCTATACTGTACCTGCAGTAGCAAGTTTGCAACATGTATTTGAGGTGCGGGGTCAAAGGGAGCCGTCGCGGGGCTGTGAAATACTTTTCGGAACTTCGTTGGTACCTCTTTATTCACACGGACATCCATTTAGTGCTCAAAGCAACAGGCTAAATCCCCACCGCCTCCAGCTGTTTCTGCATCCCTAAGTACAGCTAAGTACAAGTAAAGTAGATCCTGGCCGACTGCTTGCCCAATCCGTTGCGGGTGCAGTTGACCCGCAGCTACGATGACAGTTGCAGACATGGTCGAAACGAGCTTCAGGCATTCGAATGCGTGCGTGGACTCAAGAACCACCCCGGCATCGGCTTTGGTAGCTTCGGATTCCCGACTGCCAATAAATGCGACAGTCCTGGCACGCAGTCGCGTAGTAAACTTTTCAGCTTGTACTCTATTTTTGCAATCGTACGAGACTAAGACCCTAGCAGGGGACAGTGTAGGATTGATAGCTGATTGTCGAATCCAGCGGGCGATTACTTCGATGACTGGGCCGAGGCCGCCAAGATCCTCGAAGAAAAGAAGTATCGTCGAAGAAAATGGTATCAAAACCTGCCAATAGAGGTCATACGCCAGTTGTGATAGCTCTCGGGCCGAGCAGCCACGAGGTACAAAGGTGTGTAGCGGGTGATGAACATGGCTACCGTCAGAATACCCTGCTTTGATCGCTTCCAAGAAATCAAGGTTGTGCAGCTCGCAATCGAGGAGTACTGTGTTTGAGCTCCATTCTCCAATAGTAATAATGGAGCGTCTGGTCGGCCCCGAACAGTTGTCATTCGAGCTGAGATGTAGTCGCTTCGACCTGCCGCCGATTGCAACCAGCAAGCGTGGCGGCAGAAAATGCCCGTCAAATAAGCTGTATGCACGCCTGTGTTCTAAAAGAGTTGGAAACCCCCCTCCCAGGATTCAAAACTTTACGTGAGGCTTTGGCCTTCGGCAGATCTAGAAGGCAACATACCAGTGCAGGAAGTCGGCGTAACCACTCTGCTGACCTAACGAAGCATTTACGCAGCTTTGGAGTATAAATAATCGGCTCAACAGTCAGCCCCGAAGATCCAGACGTTTGTTCCTGCGGACTGCTTTCACCAACGCAACATTGCCAAACTGTAAGTAGACCCCTTCCAGCTGATAATATGTAATGTAGACCGATAATTCCGGGAGACTGACCTGATTTAAACAGAGTATACGACAAAGGAGGGCCTTTGTTTTTTAACGTCAGCATGTGTTTGGACCAGATCCCCGTTGAGCTCTGCTGCACTATTGCGGAATTGCTTCGCTCCCTTGTCTAAGAGCAGCTTAACAATCTCTTGATGGCCTTTCCATGAAGCGGCCAGGAGTGCGTTGCTATACTGGCCGCCCTCCGCGTCCATGTTCGCTCCCTTGTCTAAGAGCAGTTGTACAATTTCTAGATGGCCATTCCATGATGCGGCCTGGAGAGCGTTGCCGTACTGGCCGCCCTGCGCGTTCACGTCTGCTCCCTTGTCTAAGAGCAGTTGCACAATCTCTTGATAGCCATCCGCCGAGGCGGCCTGGAGAGCGTTGCCAAAGTGGCCGCCCTGCGCGTTGATGTCCGCTCCCTTGTCCAAGAGCAGTTGCACAATCTCTAGATGGCTATTCCACGAGGCGGCCTGGAGAGCGTTGCCGTACTGACCGCCCTGGACGTTCACCTCCACTCCCTTGTCTAAGAGCAGCTTAACAATCTCTTGATAGCCTTCCTCTGAGGCGGCCAGAAGAGCGTTGCCGTACTGGCCGCCTTGCGCGTTAACGTCTGCCCCCTTGTCCAAGAGCAGCTTAACAATCTCTCGATGGCCATTGGATGATGCGGCTAGGAGAGCGTTGCCGTACTCGCCGCCCTGCGCGTTAACGTCCGCTCCATTGTCTAAGAGCAGCTTAACAATTTCTAGATGGCCACTCTCTGAGGCGGTCTGGAGAGCATTGCTATACTCGCCGCCCTGCGCGTTGACATCTGCTCCGTTGTCCAAGAGCAGCTTGATAATCTCTTCATTGCCTCCCTTTGAGGCGGCCTGGAGCAGATCGACCATCTCTGCATGGCCTCCCTCTGAGGCGGCCTGGAAAGCGTTACCGTGAGCGCCGTACTGCGCGTTGACGTCTGCTCTATTGCCCAAGAGCAACTTGACAATCTCTTCATGGCCTTTATATGAGGCGGCCGGGAGAGCGCTGCCGTACAAGCCGCCCTGGGCGTTGACGTTCGCTCCCTTGTCTAAGAGCATTTTCACAATCTCTTGATAGCCACTAAATGATGCGGCCTGGAGAGCGTAACCGTATAAGCCGCCCTGGGCGTTGACGGCTGCTCCATTGTCCAAGAGCAGCTTGACAACCTCTTGATGGCCTTTATATGAGGCAGCTTGGAGAGCGCTGCCGTAGTAGCCGCCTTGCGTGTTGACGTTCGCTCCCTTGTCTAAGAGCAGTTGGACAATCTCTTGATGGCCGTTCTGTGACGCGGCTTGGAGAGCGTTGCCGTACTCGCCGCCCTGCGCGTTGATGTCTGCTCCCTTGCCGATTAGATCTCTTGCAGGCGCTACGAGTCCATCGAAGCAAGCGTAGTAGAGTCTGGAACCTCGTGGAGGGCCTGGGTCGTGGTCCAAATACCTATCAGCCTGATACAATCGAGCCCATCGTTGGAACGTCGCTTCCTTTTCCAGGAACCTTACTGTCGCTCGAACTATATCATCCGAAGCCTGAGCCAACGCAGCATGGTATGTCCAGATTTCCGCCGCGCATCTTGCCATAGGAAAATCCCGCTTGATTTCGTCATGGCTACCATTGATGTCCGTAAGATAAGTCAAGCACGTCGTCGTGATGGAAATGCTAGCAGTCTTAATTTTGAACTGGTTCTCTGTGAGTAGGTACTCTTTGACGGAAAAGTGGGCAAGATGTAGCTCTTTATCAGTGGCATGTACGACTGTCACTAAGCCGGGACAGTAGTCTAAAACGTCGGTCTCGCAAAACAGTCGACGCTTGTCGTCAAACCCTCGTGGCTCGTCTTCGATCTGTGTTGCTATTACTTCTTTAGCCTCAGCCAGCTTAAGAGGTCGCTTCAAATGCACTAGAAACTGCAGGAGCCGCACCGCGTCGTTTTTGAGCTCCGTCGGTATGCGTTGAATCATGCGTCGGTATGTCTCTTCCAGGTTCCGCGGCAAAGATGCGAGAGCGTCCTCAATAGCCGCCTCGTGACGACATCGAGCCAGGCTGTCCAATTGACAGAACGCCCACCTGAACCTTAGTAGAGCGTCAGCAAACCATCAGCATATCGATTGAAGCAGTAGCATCTCACATCCCGTCGGCCCCGTCGCCAACCTTCCTCCGTATCCTCTCGAGGAGATTCGGGGACAAGTGCTTGTCCCGAAAATCCTGTCGTTGTGAAAGCTGTGCTGTGACATACGATCGGATATCGACATTGATGGACTCCTTCTCAAGTGCTAAGCAGTTTTCCTGGCTTATCAATGAGGGGATGTCGCGCAGGAACACGTGTTCAGGCCGACCGGTGCAAATCAGCTGGACATCGCCCAGCTCTGGCCTGGACACTACGGCCTTCATCCACCGGAGAAGTTCATCCCTGGTTGTCGACTCGTCCAAGGCGTCCAGAACAATAGAGCCTTTCTTCTGGACTGCAAGAATCTTGCACACAACATCCTCGAGCGTCTTTGTAGCAGGTTGATCGCGGCCATCCAGGTGTGCTTGGAATGAGGCGTCAAGAAGACCTGCAGAACCAGCCCCGCCTTGGTAAAGCTGGAAAGCAAGCGACCGCAACATGCTATCCACGGTCTGTTTTGTCGTGTCGCTAAAGTCAAAGAAGAAGCTGAGGATAAGACGGTCGTTCCCTTTTGTGAGATGATCCAGTACAGTCGTGCTGAGAACCGTCTTTCCACACCCCGCGAGCCCATTCAGCCATAAATGTCGACGCGACCCCGAGCACCACTCCTGGAAGACCGGGTTTCCAAGGAGCCACGCGCCTGTCCCCTCATGGCGGAGCTTCCTCGCGTGGTTGGCGTTCGTAGACGGATCTGGGGGACGAAGCCAACCCTCGATCTTTTCGGTATGACGGTCAGACCCGGCAGCATTCATGTTCTGTTGCACGCCATCGATCTGTTGTTGAACTAATCGCAGTCAGGACATATTCCAAATTCGAATAGTATTCGGTCTCATGTATTTGCTAGTCTAGCCTTAGTGAACGAACAAGAACTAACCTAACCGAAGCTCCTCCAGCACTTCCTGCACTTCCAGTGCCTTCTTGGTCTCCTGGACCTCCGCGGCCGGCACGTACGCCAGAAGCTCCTTGGCATACGCAGCGGCAGTAGCTGAGGCGTAGCGTTGCCATCGATCGTTCTTGTGAGAATCGGCGTAGTCGCAGATACCTCGGATCATAAGACAGGGAAAGTGGTTCATCAGGCCGGCCGCTTCCATCTCAAAGCAGATGCAATCCTCACCGACGTCAGTAACAATCCGATCGCGCGCAGCGGCGTCTTTGACAAGCGTGTTGCCTGATGCGATGATCCCGTAGTGGATCTCGGGGTCAGTAGCGTCTCGAGGATCACGTTGAACCTCGCCTGCCGTATCACAGCACCGGCAGTCCGGCCCGGGTACGTGGTCGCATGAAGCTTTGAATAGGCGGTCATTGTCGACGCCCTGGTGAGCATAGCCAGGATTTTTCTTCGATCTCTTGCCCATCTTCGGGTGCTTCTCCAGCATCTCTTGCAGGAAGCTGGGAACCTCGGAGTCTTTCTGCTCGTGAACGCCTTGGATTTTGGCAAGTGCATTTAGGAGCACCGTCGGAGGCCGCCCAAGGAAGCCCTTGCGCTCACGCTTGTCACCCGACTTTGCTTTGATCAAGTCGTACTGGCAGACGCCGCCCGATGTCCCATCGGGCTGGCTCACGACGATGTCGCCAAGCCGGATATCGCGGTCCTCGTCCGGTCGTGCGATGCCGCCGCCTATGCCGACAAAAAGGCCAACACGGATGGATGGCAGAGAGGCAAGCAGGCTCGAGGCCGTGGTCGCAGCCGATGTAGTTCCATAGTCTCCAGCGGCAAGAGAGACAATGACAATGTTATGCTGACCCACACGACCCCAAGTGTAAACGTTCGTGTCAGTCTGGTTTCTAGTGAAACCAGTTGGAGCTGCATGTTCCTCATCGAGCATCGCTTCCGCAGCGGCTCGCTCGATGGGAAGAGCAGCGATCCAGGCGACTGTGTAGGAGTCGGGGTTGTCCAGAGCGTTGTCGGATGCCATGGTGCGGAGGGAGGCGCACGAGGCCGTCAGACTGGCGGGTGGAATGATAGGGTTGTGCGGTTCGTCTACGTCGATGAGGAAGCTGAGCTTGAGTCACCCAGGGAGGGGGAGGGGGAAGAGACGTGACGACGGCATACTGTTTATCACCGTCAGTCGAAGAGCGCAGCCTGGTCAGCTATTAAAGAAAGACAAAGGCAGCAAGCTGGAGGTGAGTGCCATCTTTGGATGGTGCTAGTCCTGCGAGTGCCAATAAAGTAGACCGCGGCGCGGGTAGTTGTGCATATAGACGGTCGGCCATTTTATTCTAATTTGCATCCGTATTCGCCAGCCGATGCTGGACAATCTGCATGGCCATTCACTTGACAGGCGACTTGCCGCCGTCCTTTGCGACGATGTCTCAGCCGTCACACCGTAACGCTTCGCCATCTGACCAAAGCCCCGTCAAGACACAATCAGCCCGGCTTGGTTCTACTTTTCGCCCAACCTCCTGCCCCCTGCTGATTCTGACATAACTCACGCTCCTGTTTCCCCGTCATCCAATGGCGCGGTGGGGTGTGGAGCCATGGCGCTTCGGGATCACCAAAGCTCCTGATCCGATCATTCGACCCCGCAACGTAAGGTAGTGTAACAAAGGAAGACGTTCAGCTCCTATCCTTACACTGCCAGCATTGCCGCCTGGGGCGGCCCGAGCCTTATGGCGCTTTTGAATGCCACCATCACAGGTCCAACCCTTGCCCATCGACAACTGGAATGCCTGACGGGCAACCGCACAAACATGGGTGCTTCAGCTGCCCACTCCAACCTGAAGACTCCTTTCAAGGTGACGTTTCTGCCATGGACTCCTCCACTCACTAGCTGGCTCCTTGAGCCAGAGCACGAGCAAGTCCGCAACGCGTCCACGACACGATCATGACCGACTCTAGTCGCACCCAGTCGCATTGTACCGCAAAGAATCTAGGTACTTGACCTCCGTGGCAACTCATGTAACCGCCAGCATCAGAGGGGAGATGGTCCTCTGAAAGCCTCATCAGCGCCAACAGCTGGCTCCAGCATGTGAGACCAGATCCATGCCGCCACACCCGCTGCGCCATCTGCGCTGGCTTGGCTGAGAGACATTCGTCGCGGAGCCAGTGGCATGTCTCGTGTCTGGATGACAACTCAGGTGTGTCCCAGTCTGATCCGTGATTTTTCTACCTGGGCGAGCTGCGCTTGGAGTCGCTGAAAATTGCGACACGCCATCTTCACTGAACCCCCGGCTCGACTACAAGGCTGCTAACTGGAGGGACAGACTTTCTTGGAAAAAGTCGAAAGAGATGGACAACAGTGCAATCTCCAGGGCTACCCTAGACTAGAAGCCTCCGACTGTTACGAACCAACGAGAGCAAGCCTAAGCTAGTCGAGAGCCGGATTTAGTGGGGTTAGAAGCCGCTCTACTACTGCACCTTTCCGTATACAACTATGGCACCCTTTGTAGCGTCATACTAGAAAGCCTGGCCAGATGAGTTTTGCGTAATACGGCAGCCAAGGACATTGCACATGGCACACGTCGAGCGTCAACACGGGGCTGACAAAGAGAGTCGAGTGAGACTGAAGGTCTATGGCGGCGGCTATACCCGCAGTCACTCCCCAACGCAGGGTTGTTCATTGGCTAACCGATCAAATGCTACACCCACCCAAGTCACCACTCTGGATCTCACAGAGGCTGCGGTAACACAAACCCCAGCGACAAATCTGGCTCGACAGCCTCGGCGCCCCAGCCCTGAAGGAACGGCTTCGCAGATTCGGGAATCTTCTTTTTCATGGCCCACGCAAATGCCTGCACAGCCTGTAGGAGGTATCCCATGACCTTCATGTTCGTTGAAGCCTGCTGGGTAATCATGCAGGCTGTCGCAAAAGACGAATGGACAGCTGGGTCTTCAAGCATGGGGATGTGCGCCAGCCCATATCGCAAACGGTACCGCGAGCACCGTTGCAGAGGCCAACCGGCTGCCAAAGGGCGCCAATGCACATAGGGATCTGCTTCGCCAGGTTGCCTGCCTTGTCGTCAGGGGCTGCAGCCGCGCCAAGGCCGACATCCTTAGCCTTGACCTAAATGACTGGCCGGCTGAGGCGGTTCGAGGTGGTAGTGGTTATATTCGTTCACACTATCTTCCGTGGCGTATACTCGCAAGGCGTTGGCGAAACTGGCGACCTCTTGATCATCAAGCTTCGCCTGTACTCGGCCGGAAAGGAGTTTCCAGGACTCGACTGACAGTTGGAGGAGCCGCAATTCCCCGAGAGCTGTGCGAAACGCCTTCTGATCGTCGCCCCGTTGCCGTTACTACAGATATGGGCCCATGATGAGGGCGGAAGATGCGGGGGGCCATCGAAAAGGGTTGTTTTTATCGAGGGTTGATCTCGCTACGTTGGTAGTGCTGAAATGCCCCCATCGTCTCGACCATGGAGCGGGAAAAGGTACAAACAATGGCTGGTACAAAAAAAAAGCCGTAAATGAGTCCCATGAACGACTGGCAGAAGGCAGGAATCCCCGGCCGACTGTGGTCTGCTGCACAGCCAGCGTGCCAAGTACCATGCCATTCTGAATGCCGCGACAACCAATTAGGATGAACTCTTCAAGCTCATGAACAGGTTTGTGCCTTGCCACGTCTGTGGAAATTGTTAGCAGAGTCTTGATATTACGGCGAAACCCTTACCATCGTGCAGGCCGTCTCGGCCAGAGGTCGATGATAGGATCTTGAGACTGTCGTCCGTTGATTCAAGCTTTCTTACTCGAATTGAATGTCCTATATCGACTTGTGACGCCCGGGTCGTGACAATAATTGAGCTTTGATGCGCCGTAGGAATAAAGTGTTTAATGTCGATTCCCGTGCTATGTGTGCGGTTAGTCAATTTCGGGTTGTCGTAGTTGTCGTATACAATAAGCCACCTAGTGTTGCCTGGCAAGTTCAACCATGCCTTGACAGCTTCGACTACCTTGTTATGATTTTGCTGTAGGTCTAATGCACTAAGGCGGCAAGCATTAGGGTGTTGTTGCAAAATCTGCCTTGCAACTTTAGTGAAGCTCTGTTGAATGGACGCTTCGTCTTTAATGTTAAACCAAAATATGGCCGAATATTCATCTCGATATCGCTTTGTGTATGCTACGGCAAGCTGTATATCCTTGATATCGGCCCATAAAGCGTTTCTGAGGGTCATGTCTTTGGTTTTACTTCGCATTTGCCACGCTTGCTGTTTCTTCCATTTTTGCTTTCTTGCGTTCTTTAGTGTTTGTTGTATTACCACATTGTACTACGCAGCTTGTCACCGACCGGCCGTAATATTCATAGCTCCGTGCTACCTGTCTGCCACTGCCAGTGCATCCTCGGGAGGCGGCGCTTTCAGCGATGCTGACTGGCCAAACAAAGCTAATGATAAAGTTTGAAAGAGACACCGAGAGATGTGATATTTTTCAAATATTGCAATTTCACAAGATATTAGTATGATCACTAGTTACAGAAAAGTAGTAAGAGATGAAACATACCACGGCATCACCACACCAACTGGCCACGGCGGCGGTCATAGTATTGCTACATAATGGGATCACCGTTGATCTATGTCGCTAAATGTGAGCTCTAAAGGTTCAATGTACTTGTGCAAATTAGGACATAGGTATTGATTTTGCACAATGGTGAAGTTTCCGCCTGATCTGCTGGCGCGATATCCTAGAAGGGCGAAATTTCAGGAGCGAGCGAGATTCAGGGGTAAAATGAGAAAACGGGCCAGGTATTGATACGTTTGGCAGAGCGGCACCTAATGTCAGCTGATTCGCCACAGTCAAGCTCAAAGAAATGCTCACTATGCATTCCGCTGATTTAGGTGTTGCTTTAATACAAAAGTGTAACGGTCCAAGCGAGTAGATTGACAACTGACTAGACAACTAAGAACAAGTATCCAAAGCCAAGGTAGAAGGAGAAAACAACTGCCGCTTGGCGACAGTACCGATGCCAGTGGTTATTAGAAGGGCAAGACTGTTAAATCAGCGTCTACCTCGCTTCTCCGTGGCATCTGCGCTGTGACCCAGACTGTCAAGGGCTCATAACTACAATAACTTCAACAGATACAAAGTACAAAGACACGTGTAACTAGAGCCATAGAGACTTATCTATTTCCCAAAATCAAGAACCTCCCCACATTGGTAAAGGAATTGGTCAGTCACCGAACGTCGCAATCGTGCTCCCTTCTGTTTTGTCCATGGCTCTCTCCTGCACGTAGTGAAGCGACTCATTGTGTTGGGCGTTAAGCCAATTAACTTTAAGCACTTATAGGACAATACTTGGAGGGCCTTTGTGCACAAGTCTGGCCAGTTCCTTGTGTTGTTGGAGTGCGCGAAAAGGCTACCGTACGTATGTTCCGAAGGCAACTGGATCACGCCGAGGGTTGTGAGTAACTTCCTCTAATGCTTGCACGGGTACATGAAGAATTAATGCCAAGTTGGTTACAAGCACCTCCTCTACTTGTAGCCTGCCGCTTATCTGTCAGTCAGTCCACAGAAGTCTGACCGCAGCAATGCATTCTCTTCCGTCGGTAGAGAGTCTCCCGGGCGTAGAGCTCCTGGGAATACAGTGTCCCGTCCTGGACTTGAGGGCGACTGGCGTATAGTAATGGGTTGACGAACTCTTTTCTTGTTGGCACAGCCGTGGTAGCTGGAATATTTGGTGACTAATTGGTCACTGGTGGATTTTGATACGTTGAAAGTCTACTATTGTGAAGAGATTCCTGCTTTGAAGAAGTTTCTTTATGATGAGGTTACTCTTGTGGTGGGGGAACGGGAAGAAAAGGAAGTTAGCTGATGGCCCGAGAGTGAGATATCCTCAGTCTCTGGCAAGCAAGGCATTCCGTCAGTCATGCCTGCGTTGACTTGAGCCTTCTCTCGTCTTTGTCGACGGCAACAAATGCTAGAGGTTGTATAAGTAGCTGTAAACTATGTAGTTGGTGGATAGAGTCCCATACAAGAATGCTCCAGCAAAAATACATCCACTGCAAACCGAGCCGACTGCCACTCCAATTTTCTGTGCTAAAGTGAAACCTTTCATTATAGTGGTAAGCCGGTCAGCGTCTCCATTATTTTAATTGGATATTAAGGAATAAAATATAGAACGACTAACTGTTTCTTCCTATTCCACCGCCAGGCGGCGGTGATGTGGGAGTAGACGTTGGTATTCCTGTTCCAGTCGTAAAAGTGGTTGTAAAAGCGGTCGTGATATTATTGGTCGTGCTTGAGGAAGACGAGATGGCACTAACAAAAACTGATTCAATTGTGCTCATCGTGCCACAGCCGTATGCAACTGCGGGAACTTCTGGCCAGGTATATGTCTGGCAATAAGGTGAAATGGGCTGGCTAAATCTTTGCTTAGCAGTTATGCCTGAAAATGTTATATCACGGACAGAGCGTGTTTACCATGTTAATACATCAGTTGAAGCCAAGCCGTTCGTGACCCCATGGTCAACGCAGGCTATTGAATATTTCGGCTGCCCAGTCGATTGACATCCAGCAACCAGTGTTTGAGGGTTTTCTCTCCAGGTAGAAAAGTCGCATTGGCCGGTTTGGCACGTCAATGGGGCAGCTAGAAATCAGCTACGTTAATCACTTCTTCTTGCTGCTTAGGCGTTTGGGGAGCTCGCCCCAGCACGACTTGCCGCTGTTTCCGATTTCTTAAACATGAATCTTACCTCCAAATCCATCAACAAATCCGCAAGTTCTGGAGCCCCTCGCCTGTCGCCTGTCCGGTTGTCTAACACGGGGTACCAAAAATGATGTAATGGTTGCAGGATCTCCCGAGACAGTTTCCCCACTGTCTGCTGCGATGCATAATGATGCTGCAAGTGCAAGAAATCCTAGCACCCGTAACTGGCGCATTCTGGGAATGGGTTTTAAACTTAGTCCTCGTCTGATGTGAAAACGCTATATGAAAACTCGGCGGCTATGGGATTAGGACTATTATATAACTTCGGTCATACATTACCAGCAATTTCTTTGAGTAATTTCAAGCCTTTTAAACATCTTCCCCATCGTGGGACATATCTTTTCAGCGTGGCTGAAGCTATTGACACAGCTTTTCTGTGATGGTATGAAGGCGGCCTATTGGCTCAGGCCGCGTGAGACGGGCTTCGTGTTTGGCGCTGCCGCCACCCCCAAATTTTCATTAGATCCGATAGATGAGCTGAAATTCATGGCTAGTGCTTTCCTCATTACGGGTGAATCCTTATCTATCCGTGGAAAAACAAAATGCATTATGAAGACTTAAACTTGTATTCTCATATACACCAAACTTGAGGCCACACGCAATTCTGTCGCCAAACCGGTCATGGTGGGAAGTAGCAGTCTTTTTGATTGCTCCCCTCTGGGGCAGCAAAACGGAGGATTCAAAGACTACGTAATTCGCCTTCGAAACCAGACCGGCTTCAATACGACTCTGCTGGCATTCTGCGACAACGAGATATGTGGTGCATTGTGGGGGGTAGGGAACCCAGACGTCTCAGGGATCGGAGTTTGTCGTTCCCTATATAGAGTTAAACTTTTTCCACTATTGCTAAATTTATTTCAGGTAATCTCTGCATACGTTATAGAAGTCGCTCTGGGGTTTCTTTTATCTCTAGGCTGCTATGTCTCTCGGCACCAGATCGATGCGCAGCCTTGGAACTGGTGCAGAACCCAAATATTACGGCCTGCGGAAAGGGGGCTCGAATCGTTCCTCTTCTCTGCAGTGTACTTCGCCATGTCCGTCCTAGTAGCGACTAGCTATTCATTGGCGAAGCGAGACTTTGATATTAGTGCGGACGGGTTCGGCATGCTCGAGGTGAACATAGCCTCCGCAGTTGCAGTTACATCCGTCCTACCACTGCTATATCCCATGACAATGGGTCTTCCCAATGAAGCAATTAGTCACTCACATAACTCTGCGTCAGTTAGAAAAGCCAAGTATAATCTGCGGCTGCGTAGGAAGTACGGTCTGGTTTTGTTAGGGATTACAGTAACACTATTCATGTACCCCTTTGTTTCGCAATGCACGCACAACTGGGCTCCTAGTGACATAGGAGAAGGTAGCGGGCCTGGCGGTATTACTATCATCACATCGGCAGAATGGGCCGCTCTAACTCATACTTGCTTTGGAGAGGTTGATGCTCTATCGTATACGGAGACCATAGTGATAGCTGCATTCGAGCTGGCTGGATCACTGACTTATATCCTCGTATCAATGTGGGTGTTCATCACACCGGTATTCAGAAGGTTGAAGGCCCAGAGGCTGAGTCGCAAAATCCAGAGTTGGCCACCGGCTTCCGCCATAAAGATATTCGGAACATTCACGCGAAGGCCCTGGGTTAGGCAGTTGGGTCACGTCATCCTTCTATTATTTCCACTATCGCTGTGTATTCCTCTGATTCTCGGCATCTTTAAGTTGAGAAAAGTCCAAAAGTCCCTTGCGACAGTGACCGCAAACGCTTACATCGATAACGAGTGGGGGTTTGGTCAAGTAGTAGCCATTGTGGTATTTGCACCTGTGCTGTTGGACATGATGTGTTCCTGTTTTGAGCTAGACTAAATATATCGCCATTCGAGAAGGTACAGGGATGTGCTAAATCGAGCATTAAGCTAACAGGTCCTGGAACTCGGCTTCGTATGCTATGGATACCAATACATGGCGAATGTATTCTGTTGGCTTCTTACCGATACCCATTTGTGAGGTGGCGACTTCTCCCATGATCTTGACCTGGTACACTATTTCTTCAGGTCCCAGATACTGAAATGAGCGGCAGCGGGGCTGCACAGCCAGGCACAGCGAGCCCAAGGCGCACCATCCAAATCGGCGAGGCGAAGCTCGCCTGGGCGTTAAGAGAGACCACAGGTGTGGACAGGTTCAGGTTGGCGCTGTGTAAAACTCTTGGAAGTGGGTCGCTACGAGAGTTGGGCCATATGCGTCAATTTTCAATGTCTGTCCTTGACCATAACAGACCAGTATAAAACCGGAATCACGACGGACCCAGTTTCCTTTCTCAAAAGAGTTCCTGAGTTGTGGCTGCTTTAACCTGAGCAGTTCCTGAGTCTCAGTGAGTCACCCTGAGCAGCCCCTGAGCCAACCTGAGCCAACCTGAGCCAACCTGAGCCAACCTGAGCAACTGACCGAGTTTCCCTGAGCTACTTGCTATTGGTGATATCATTGCGCTCTCTTTGGACTCAAAAACGATTACGCGGCCTCTGCGCGGCCTTCATGCACACGCCTCTTGTGATCCGCTGCATGTGAGATAAGAATCAGTAGAACAACCAATTGATTACTTGGAAGTCATTCTATTACATAAGAATTATGACAATCCTCGGTGTCTCCGATAGCTGCCTAGAAGTAATCTCAAAACGATACGCTGAGTTGGAGTCATGCGAATCTTCTGATCGTTATGATGGAAACTTGTGGAATCATGAGGCTCCGTAAGCCCGCTCCTTACCTGAAGCTCCAAGTGCTTTCTCTGATTCATGCCATATCTAGTGGAGTATTATCATCAACCTAGCTCTGTGAAAACACATTGGACGCTTATGATGCCCTTCTCCTTTGCGTCTGATTGGAATACTCTATCGTGAGCAGGACTCGTGGGGGTTTGCTTCGGGTTGGACACACAGCCAGATAGTAGACTACGATTAATTTGATCATACAAACATAATTCCACCACTCTAAGGAGCATTCAAAGGCGGTTCAATTTCTTGTAAATACTCTAAATAATCACGTACGTCTCATATACCAAGGTGTGTTTTGAGAGAAATTGTGGTGCATGGGCGGGCGGGTTTTGGAGAAAACCGTGATGGCGAGAAAATGCGACAATGGTTAATGATGCTACAAAGTATTCTTAGTTCTCCCTTATGTCATCTCGGCATTTGTTTTGTTGTGCTGGTCGTAGAGTAGGGTGATGCTGTTTGATTCCCACACCAACGACCTTCCTTAGTTGTGCAAAATGGATATTAATAACTACGGCAAACCGAAAATATCGCGCACAAAATGAAACGTCCCTATAATTGTCTTTGGGTGCGGGCTCAGGTTGCACCCAAGTTGTGGGGTGTGTGGCCGCAAATGACTTTCCAAATGTTAATTAAGTTGATTAATTGACTGATGGACGTGAAGCGGTTGGTTCCTCGACTAGCTGGAACTGGCTCCACGTAGCACCCCTGTCAAAGCTCCAAAATTGGCCTTGTGCTGATGCCTCATCGATGTGACGACGGAGGTTTTGCACAGAAGAACAGTTCCAAGCAGCTATAGGTCAGTTTGGCAAGCAAAAAGAATACATGAGCGCCATAAAAGGCCTTTGTGCTGGTTGATTGGCTGACGGCTAACTTATGGAGCCGGTTTTGCTGGTTATGATGAAGTGGGTCCACGATACCCCTGCAAGGAGCCAAAAATAGCTTATATTGTGGTAAGTTTTGGACGTCGGCACACGGAGAATGGCTGATTGTAAGTATATTTAAAAGCGTCAACCGCCCTCTTGTCCAGCTTTTTGATATAGCTTCTTGGGAATACTTGCGTATTTTTCTTGCTTTTATGCCTACGGCCTGGAAAGCAGTCGATTTTGTATGTGAATTTATTCACATCGATACAACATTTTATCTTAGGACTTATGTACGCATGTAGGTAGGTGTAACTAGCAATATCGCTCGAGGAAGGCGAAAATACGAAGTGTGCTTTACTATCCATACAACGAAAGCAGAGAGATGCTGCACCACAAAACTAGCCCTGGAGGCTCCGACCTCTAAGGATGCCGAACGTTGAAGATGCTCAAGCAAGGCAAGATCCATGAATCTGAAGGCTACGTACGCAGACTGGGCCGTCTCATTTAAACCAAGCATGGCTTGATGCACAGCTGACAAATGTAGAGGGACGCGTGTTCTCCTTTACGATGAAGTTGTGGAGCGACAAGCTTGGTACGCGTTGATCGTACAAACTGCCTCATTGTGCAGTGGATAGAGCCCCTGCAATAGGCATGGGACTGAGCAGCTGCGCTGCTGAGTTTCGCAAGCTACGAGAACACCAGTCAAGGTCGATCCCCCGAAATATCTGTGCTCATGCGTTTCAACGTATCGTTGGTGGGGAAACAGGGCCAGCGAAGATTTCCCCCCGATGAACTCAGCCTATGAATGTATGTCCAGCCACGGGAGGAGGCGAAGGCACAACGGTGCTTCGGCGAAAGAGTTGCTGCGGAGAGCTGCGTGATTCTCAGTATTTAAAGGGGCCGGCACCCCTCGATACTCTGGGAGAACTTTGCCAACTAAAAATCTCACTATTCCTGCAAACTTTCTGTCTGCGACGTTAGAGCGCGAGTTACTACGCTCCTGTTCATTTCAGTCTATTCAAAGCTAAAAGAATTTCCAGCCTACACCCCGCGAACAACAGACTACAGCCAAAATCGCAATTAAATCAACTATTCAAGCCCTCTTTAACCATCATGGCTGCGCGAAGCGTACGAGTACGTCCTTTACCCGATCGACTAGAGGCTTTGGATGATGTGATATCAATATCATCCGATTGCGATTCTGATGACTCGCTTCCTTCCATCTCTGCGATTGTGGCATCTATGTCTATCCCCCGACCAGTTCGAACGGAGAGCATCAGCGAGCACTCGCAAGTCATGCGTAGTGGTATGGTAAAGGCTAGCTCACGGCAAGAGAGCTCAAAAAATGAGGTTTTTACCTGTGACAACCAAGAAGTCTCTGATCCATCCTCTCTAAACTCGCCCATAGAGGCGGCTGTTCCATCAAGCAATCATTTCGGGCATCCAGCCAAGACCAGCAAAATAATAGAGTTTGTCGATGACTCTAACGAGTTGACTCCTTCAACCAGAGATCAGCATACTTCTGGCATGAGCTTTTCGTCGTGTTCTCCTACGCAAGAGACTCCTGTAGAGTTGATATCTGGTCGGAGTCTCTTTGTCCATCAAGCGAACTCTCTCCACCAAACCGCTCCTGCATCCACGACTTGCCATCCGAGGTCGCATATTCCGAGCATGATGTCGTCGAATCAGAGTATTCCCGTTCATGGCGGCGACACCAACTTTAGAGAAATGATCCGATCCACACATACGAAAGCATCTCAGGCGGAACACACTACTAGAGCCCTAGCTCAAGGGAACCCGGCTGGTGGTGACGAGCAGGAATCAGCACATAAAACGTCTCCTTCCTCTACTTACCCAGGTCTGTCGAGTGGTCAGAGACGTTGGGAGAGCCGCCAGACAACCATCAACTTGGACAAGACGACGAGTCAACTTGAGGCAACTGGCGACAATCTCCAGAATCAATTGCACAGTCACCGCACACGTGGGAGTGGGTATAACCTTCGCCCTTCGCCAGTTGAGAGACAATATGGCGGAGAAAGATTAAGTGCTATGCTGCCTGGGAAGCGCCGCAAACCCGAAGGTTGTGCTTCTCCCGGGCAGCGTAATGTGCGCCAGAAGACTGGACTGAAACAGCACGCAGAAACAGAGGCCAGCGTTTGCCGAGTGGATTGCTTGCTTGCCCGGTGGAGAAAACACATTTTCCTGGTAAAGTGGTACGAGGACGATTCTAATGCCATCATCACTACCTGGGAACCGAGAACAAACATTCTAGACAAGACAATGCTTGCTGATTTTGAGGCAAAATGGAGAGGTTTTAACGCGGGGGTGGATGTTTTGCGAACTCGCCGACGAGGCGGAAAATGGCAATACCTTTTGCATTGGCATGGTCGTTCCTCAAAGGAGGACACATGGCTGAATGAGGACCTTTTGAGCTCACAGCTCATGGGTAGAATCAAGGAAACTGGATTAGACGTTTATCACATTTGAGGTTTTAATCCCTGTTTTCTTTCAATGCTGTCTTTGATAGAAAGGCGACATATTTATCTTAATCGACTGCGAATCCAGCACTGCCACTTGCTATGAGCTATATAATGCACTCGTCTGACCCGAAGCAATTATAGTAATCTTTCATCCAACCATTTACCTCAATGCCGCTTGTATTTGAAGCCGTGCAACACCGACAGCGTAAAAACAAATGTGTGGGAGAGGGCAGCTGTAATTCGACTTCTTCGAGCTAAAGTGACCGAACGCACGCCATTAAAGTTGACAATTTCCTGGCAGACCCTCCAAAGCCCATTATTGATGCTGTTCTCCTCTACTTGGTCAGTTCGACTCTTCCCTAGTTCATCGACGTCTGTATTGTGCAATCGAGAAGCGACAATTGCTTACAAAAGTGAAACACTCCTACGGTTGTCTGTGACTCCAAATTCAAGCTTACATATCTAGATCGGTTTACCCCCGTCGACGAGTCAGAACCGGCTCAACAACCCCCTTAAAAACGCCGAAGATGACCCTGCTGCTGTTCCTCAATGCTCAGGGTAAACATTGCAACGTTTGGACGTCATGGAGCATCAGTAGTTTCCATGGCCTTATTTCGGCGTTATAGAACTATCAATTTATTGTCACTAAGAAGGAGGAACCATAATTATAATATGTTCCCAAGATATATTGTCTGTTTAACTGATTCTATTCATGGTATCCCATGAACATTCCACTCTTTGTCACGCCTCAAATATGGTGACGTCGCAGTTTTTAAACACTGTTAACACCCGTTGTTGTTTCCCCCTTTTCATCCGTTTTAAGCCTTTTAATATGCTACTTCTTCCCCTCTTTTTAGCCCTTAGCTTCAGTCTTGCCAGCGTACGCTCTCTGGACTTGTGTTCCTTATTTGCCGAAAAGAGTCTCGACGGGGAGTTTTCTCCTTTCGAGGTTGACAACAATAGATCATCTTCGGACTCTGAGTTCGCCAAATTGCCGGGATCGTCATTGTCAATGTATAAGGTGGTTGACGTTGGATGGCAAACCCGAGAGGCTTGATCAACGGATTCTTCCGGTGACGTGAATTTCTGTGTTGTCTCCGAGCTCGCAGTCGAAGCAGCTAACTGAATGCCCCCACTAGCTTTCTCGTCTAAATTATCGAAATAACGATCAAATTCTTCTTCGGTGGCAAAGGGTACTTGAGTAACATTTTTAGCAGTTGCTTTGTTGTCTGTTGAGGTCTTTGCAGCTTGCATGGCGCCGGTGAGGTGAAACATTGATGAAGAGGTCCCACAGATCTGTGAGACCCCTATATTGAAGAGCGTACGGGTTATTCTTATACGCAAAGATATGCTACTTCTCTCTCCTATTACGGGGAGCCCAAAAGGACCCCATATTGCATATCACGTGTGTCTGCCTAAACGCGATTGTTGAAGAAGAAAGAGCCTTACATTTGTGCAAAAGAGGCGTTGCACTTGTCATATTGTGATGAGATGTGTCATATACCTAGAGCACCACACTACCGCCGCACTGACACCTTTGACCCTATCGTGGTTATCACCAAATCTGGCTTGCCTCTCTCCAAGGAGTGACAGAATTTGCCATCGACGAAGTATCGACTTGCATTTTGGACATGCTTGGGGCTCTAGACCGTCGTGAGGGCGGGTATCCAGCCGGTCAACCAAGAAGATCTTATGCAGATACGTAATCAAATACGTGTCAAACCATCTTTAGATTGGTCCCCGCTGATGTGAATCCTACATCCCAGGCAGTCAAACCAACGGCATCACAACAACGAGCCCCAGGAGAGGGAAGGGGGGGTGTGTTCAGGAAGGAGAGTCTGCCTTAATTTGGACGGCTCGATCAGCTCATCCGGCACCCCTTCCACCGTGCGATCTTACATGATAGTTACTGCGTCTTTTTAGATTCGTCATCAACAACGTCAGCTCATCCATCAGTCCTTCTACATGTGATGACAACGTACATAATAGGGCATAGAAACCACCCGGTAATCCAAGAAGGACAAGTTGTATCGCTCCTCGCAGCAAAGCAAGGCAGACTTAAGCCGCGTTAAGGCATAATGAGGTAATATTGACGAAGTTCTAGGTGGAATCGCCTTTAGAGGTTACACAGTACGTATGTGACATATTCTACTTTGCTTAAAGTGGGAAATGGACGCATGCTTTATTACGCAACCATAATTGTAAGACAGCACGCGGGAAGCATGGAACTATGATACATGTGAGTACCTAGGAAGTGCTCTAATACTTAAAGAACTCGTTCTCCTGGTTTTTGATCGGAAATGCTCTCTACTCAGCCATAAACGCTTGTCCTGGCTTTCTTTACGCAATCATAAAATGCCTTTCCGCATCAAACAAGTTGCCACTAGGTCGCGGGGTATCTATGGCAGTCAGCCAATCCATTTCCCCCATATCGAAGATTCAGACACAGAGTTCGAGACCAACTCAAACTGCTCCCGTGCTCAGGGGAGGTCGCTATCCCCTGAGATTCGCCGTATGCCTACTAGCGGTAAAGATACAGCGATGACTGATTCTTCTTGTCATAATGCTGACGACGACAACAAGAAGAAGGACGATAACCACTGCGACAATAACCATGATGACAGTCATATTTCACATTCAAAATCAGGATCTACTCAAGATACACGCTCAGCATGCCAAGTAGGTCGACTCTCACAGGGTCTAATAACAGACGGAAGTATCAAAAGTACGATGGCTAAAGTAGAGAGAGGTGGCAAAATCAGGAAGGAACGTGGAGTGAAAAAGGCCAAGAAGCTGAGAGGGAAAAGGGCTACACCTGTTGTGATGTCCAAAAATCGCAATTTGACTCTGGCAATAGGAAAAAAATAGGCGGCGAAAAGTACCAGGGTGTTATTATGTAAAGACAATTACGGCACATATTACTGCGGTTGGTTTTCTGGCCGCCTGCCTGTTTTAACTGGCTTGAATCTAACGTGCGTAGCTTTCACCCCGACGATATCGAGAGTAGATCCACTCAAAGCGGGCCAGTTAGCGTGACTAGCTCCATAGACCAGCGTAAGAGCTACTTAGGTACACGTATAAAAGTTAATGCCTACTAAGCCTGGTTGAATAATGGCTGGTCTACACCGTGATAATATCTTGTCGAGGTTTGGCTACCCCTGTCACGTTATGAGAGTCATAGCCACCCTGTCACGTTATGAGAGTCATAGCCACCCTGTCACGTTATGAGAGTCATAGTTAGCCAAACTTAAGATCGGGTACACAGGTAATTACTGATAATGACTTCATTGTTTTTCTTGTTCGTTGTCCTTCTCTTGCCAGAGGGATTCACGTCATTTATCTGAGTTCAGAAGCATAACTACCAGCCTTCTGATAAAAATTCCAGGTGGTTGGCCGGCCTCTCATCTCCTGATATCTATGATTTTATGACATCTAGCAATTACTCCAAGTGTACTTGTTCAATTAACAGCGGCAGTTTTATCCGACAACTCCAGGCTGTCCTACCTTAATCGACAACTGCGGAAAGAAATCCGTGGCCAAATTGCCTTTAGTCTGGTCATCATGCAGACTTGCATATTGTGATATCACGCGCTGAAGTGATATTCATATACGTAACTAAGTGCGTCGAAATATTCCTCTAGCACTTTAGCACGATTGATATCACTAGCACCTGTGATATCACGATTTTGACAACCACGTCTTGTAGTGCCATGGTGTCAAGGGTTGACACCAGAGGCACCGTGCATTTTTTGAACACCGGTCGGCCAGAATTCTATCGTTTAAAGGACAATACCATTTGGCCTAACTTGATTGATTTTTGCACGGGATGCAATCAAATCTCAACTCTTCAAGATCGGCCGCTGTCGATAAGTACCCTACACCAAAAGATACAGACTTACGGCTAAGAGTCATGCCTGGGTATCAACTGCCAAATCTTTTAGCTAGTCTGGGCACTTCGCTCTATTCTCCCTGGGCTCCCACGTCTTGTGCCCACAGGCTAAACTATTGTACTAAAGTCCATAAATACCAAGCCAATGTAATATACTTAGTGCCACGCATACCAAACCCCGTCATAAAACGCAACCCATTTGCCGTATTGGTCAAACCACTGGCCTTATTGCCAAGCCTGTCTGTCCCAATATAGGGCCATCTGGTCCGTATCATCCATAGTCCAAATGAGACCTGTCGCTAGAGTGGACTCTTTAGTGTTTATAGGAGTAAAATAAACCTCGCTGTATTTCTTTTTTGAAAAGACAATTTTACCATCCGGATAAGCATGAAATGAGCCCGGTTTGCCACCTTTCTCTGTGTAAAGTCGGTCGTTGCAAATTGGCTGCCGTTTTCGACCGCCTGCCCGCATTGGCAAGGCGCCGCCCCCAAAGCTCCCAAGCCCCACTCTCGACCTCCCGCTGCTGTAGAAAAAATCTATAAGACCAACCACCAAAACCACATCTCTCTCCTTTCTTTCCCTCCTCGTCTTGTCCTCTCCCTCGCCGCATTGACCCTGCTCGATTCCCACTTCTCCCTTGGTGTCGCGGGTTGTTATTGCTTTGGTCGCGTTAGCCACATCATTTGTTAGGCTTAACAGGCTCCGCTTTCCTATTACAGCTCTATGTCCTTGATGCATGCTGCCTTCTCTTAGCTGCTTGCTATTCTATTTAGCTAAGATTATAACAATATAAATCCTCGCGCCTATATTAGCTAGAAATAGAAACCCTTACCTGTTCTCTACTATCTATTAAATCTACAAATCTACAATCTGTAGCTAAATAACCTTAAAGCGTTTGCTAACTCTATAAATACTAGGGCTTATTAACGCGCTTCTCTCATCAAAAAATCCAGCAAAGATAGCCTATTAGTAATAACTAGCTCTCGTGATAGGTTGGTTGCCTCCAGTCTTGGAGTGTCCGAAAGGGTTTTTAATGCCTGCAGTCGGGTTTGGGGGCTGGCAGCGCGGCCAAGAGTTACCATTGTCTCGCAAGCTTTGCCTTATTAGGGTGCTGGCGCCCCATAATACTCGTCATGCCTAACCACTTCCTCTGATTCCGTCATCTGAGGCTTTTCAGCTGATCTGCTAGCGGCTAGAAATATTAGGTTAATATGCTTGGGATTAGTTTGCCTATATCGCCTTGCTCTTATACTACTCCACAAGCATGCTAGAGTATGTCTGGCGTAGGTCTATAACCTATAGCTATGTCCTTTAATAGCGTATGTATTATATTAATCCTATAGTGCCCCTTCCCTTAAATTATTAATGTTATATTTATTGGAATCTTCCCCTGTATTGGGCTAAATGCTTTAACGCAAAAGGTCAGAGGCTAAATAGCTTCTGCTAAATGATAGGCTAAGGAGCAATTATTTAATTATTAGCTTCTTAACTTCCCGCGCCACATTATGTGTCCCTAAAGGTTTTAATAATACGTTATCTGAGGTTACTGTTGCTAAATAATGCAGGATAACTCTTAGCTGCATTAGCGGCAAGGCTAAGTAATACTGAGGATTATTAGTGGACAGAGAAGGAAGAGCGGACAGAGATGTAGGGAGAGAAGCAGTAAGCACCGCTAGTAGAATGCGAATTCTTTGGGCGGGGGAAATGGAAGAATAACGAGATTTAGAATGGGGTGAGCGACGACAAGGCTATTTATAAACTTGGATGAATGCTTGGGAAGCTCACCCACACCACATTGAGTTAGCAGAGCCGATTAAATCTGGGAACACAGTCTGGGTCAAGCTTTTGCGTCCTTAACTAGTTAACGCTGCGGTTAATGGGTTAGGTTCTGCCTATATAAAGGCTAAATAACTTGGGCATAATTAACTTAAAGTGTCTAGTTAATATGCACCTCTTCTTTTTCTTTCCTATAATTTTAACTTTCTTACTGCATAATAGAAAGAATCATAATAACACAGATAAGCCTAACGCTTAAGACTTATAATCACTTATCTTTATTGCCTGGTTCCTCTTAGGATTCCGCAATAATAATTGTATTATCACCTAGCAGCGTGAGCAGCTATAACAGCATTAATAACGATAAATAGAATTCTTTTAGTGACTCTAGCAAGCTCCCCTTAAAATCAAGTTATAAGAAGCTTAATATTAATTTAGGCTTCTTAACTTTCTCTACTATATAGTTAGTAGCAGCTAGGCAGGAGGATCCTAGGAGAACTCCTATACCCACGCCTTTAGACGCTAATTATCTTTATGCTCTCTTTTCTAAGTATAAAAAGCTTATTAATAGGCAGGAGGTATAGCGTGAACGCAAGGCCTTACCAGATAAGAGTATGTATCTATCCATGCTAAAGTATCTTGCCTAACTTATAACTAATTTGTAGATAATAAATCTTCTTTCTCTATTTAAACCAAACCGCGCCAGAAAGCCATCTCGTGCCGGACCGCAAAAGTCGCCTGTAAGCAGCAATAAGGAATCTCAAAGAGCAAGACCTAATAGCAAAAGAAGGTTACTTTACGTAGGACTTTGCGTATAAAACACGCGTTAGCTAGCAGTATTTATGAATATAAATACATACACCTAGGAGAAGCACGTCAAGCATTAAATAGATCTATTAAAGTTAAAGTATTTTAGGCACCTATCTTCTTGCCGTGCAACTAATTGCGTGGGGAACAGGCAATCAAAGAGACAAAAAACTTAGTAACTAAGAAGTTTAGCCCTGCTGCTTGGGAGAGGGAGAGAGCAAGTTGGACTGCGTAGACACGAAGAAGAGCAAATTGGACTAGCTAGCAGATGGTCAGATGTGAATATACGCACTGTTACCCCATTTTGAATATCCGGCTTGGGCGCGTTCTTGGCTCTATTGAGGGCTGTTGCTCAGCAGGACCATCGAGGAGTGACGTCAGTTATGGTCTTCTAACATGCCGTATGCCTTGGGACGAAAGGTTCTTCCTTCCGCGCCTTTCTCCAGGGGCAAAAAATTAAGCTTTGACCGCAGAACGATCTGTGCTTACGCCTGCACCACAATCTCTGCGCCACTTAAGCCACTAGCCGCCCACCTGCAGGCCTTTCCGACCCGGATTGATTGATTGATTCATTGTCTGTCCCAGCCGTCTAATTTGGTGGCAGCTGCGCCTACGTTGATTCCAATACTCCCACGACGGGTTGGCACTGCCGACTTGTGCAAAGCCCTAGGGCAAGGGGGGGAAGGATTGTGCGACTCACTGGTCGATTATTATTCTTAGTATAGTTACGGAGCAAGTCCCGCTGCAGGCGCTCAAAAGCTCCCCGATATGGCGAAGCACCCTCCTCCCCTACACACTAGTTCAGCTTAGTACAGGAGACCGGTCCGCTTCGGGCCTGCCAATGCCTTTTCGGAACGAGCCTGGGAGCTTGAGAAGCAAGGTCATGGGCACCTGAAAGTATCTTTGCTAGTGCCTGTTTTGAAGGGAAAGTTGGAAGAAGAGAGACTTGTGGTTATGAATGCCAGGCACTCGCTTTATACGATCGAGAGGCTTTTGAGACAGTTGCGTAGGCGCGTAAGGCTAGGGTCCGGCGTACAAGAAAGCAGGTTACCACTGTTTCCTGTCCTTTTTTTTTGTTATCTTTAGCATCCAATTTCTTCAATCTGTATCTCCCCCTGGAGCTACCATTAAAACATTCTTCATGACTATTGATCACTCGAAATGGGATAACATGGGCACGGATTTAGAGCCAGACATTTCGCTTCCCATCAGTCCCCACGCCCCAAGCTGCACGCACTCCCACTGGCCCACAAGAAGTTACACCTAGGATTCGGATTGGGAGAAAAGTTTATCCGAACTCAGGAGAACAAAGTCAACATTGCCGAACCCAGCTCTAATAATGTCGTGTCTGCAAACTTGACAACATGTTTCGAGTCATAGGGCGGTTCCGTTTGTCGAATGCAAACCCAGGAACCGGTTTGCAGAAGCGGAAATTCACTGTGAAAGCCATTTATTCCACTTTTCCTGCTACCTTAACCTACTACCGGCCCAAGAAATTCTCAAGTCTATTTGACCAAGCAGAGAATGACAGCCGCCTCGACGATCCATATGATGAAGGCGTGGCGATAGCAAGTGATGGACTGGTATACCCAGGAGTAAACAAACAATCAGGTGGGTGGTATGTCTTCTTGCGAAGCCGATGCAAGTGATTAACGATGCCAAACTAGTGTCCAACGGCGCAGTAATGTTCCCGAATACATTCACGATGCAAGAGTATGCTCGAAGACACTACGATGAGTTTCTCGATCGCCAAGAAATTGCACACGACCTTGAGACACCGCGGATCTATACTGTACCTAAGGGTTGGTCAAATATGACAGGTGTATTGCACAGGGGCTCATATATATTTAGGGACGCCGATTCCAGCCAGTTTAATCCTTATCCATGAGTTTCTATCCCGGTTCAGTTTGCAACCGTCTCGCGGAATGTATCTCCAAGGTACAATGCCTCCTTTGAATGCTATATCGGTAGCATACTAAGCTCGAGTAGACTTTAATCGATCACTGGACGAATTCTTCGATAGGTCTGCAACTAAGGAAGATGCAGAGTCTTGGCTGGAAAAGCACCCATTTCACGCAGCCGTAGCGGATGATGCGGATAGCATTTGGATGGCAAAATAGGGTTCGATCCAAAATAGACTTTGGGCCAAGTTGCCAAACTAGCTCTCCGAATTGCCTCAATTTTGGACGTGATCGAAGTCTGTTGCCCCTGTGTAGATATCTAGCCATTGTTCTCTTGTGTAGAGAGTTCCGTGGCGCAAAAGAAAACATGTTATTTGGTTATTTAAGTCTAATATGTATGTTAATTTTTTGCTGTCAGAATTCTTACATGGGTTGATTGGTTTACCCTCAATGGTCATATCTCGAGCTGGCTGTAGAGAGAAATGGTCTGAACGCTCATGCACCAAGAGCAAGTCGTCTGGCAATGGAGTCCCTTAAGATGTTGGCACAATGATTGATGGGGCATGGCCGCAGATTAGGTGCGGAGTCCATAAGAACAACTTACCTGGAGGTACCGCATATATGATCACATTCTTACCCTTGAATAGCCTGGCGACAAGTTGCTGTTGGTATGGTGAATTTGGTCGCATAGACGCACCATTCGGTGCTAGAAGTTAGTCAGCAAGGTTTTACAACACATAATATTGAGGCGCTTACCTTGGTACAAGTGCGGCTGCAGTGCCTTTGCTTGGACCATGCCTTTATTGATGCAAACATCAAAGGCGTGTCGTTTGGGCGACCACTGGCGCAGTTGGATATGATGACCATTATTAATGCGGAAGAGTTCCTTGGGGAAGTTCTTGAATACACCGATCAAATTCGCCATTGTTCCTAGTCTGCAATGGCATTGTTTCCCATTCCATCTTGTAGAGTTTAGAAACATTTAAGGTTAGTTGTTGCAGAAAATTTTGACATTGTCACGTGCTAGCTCTAGCGTACCAAACCAAACGAGTGTAATGTGACAACCAACGCGCTTGTTTCAGAACGAATTTCTATGGAAGGTCAAAGTCGCCATCTCAGTGTTCTTTCCCCTTCTTGGATCCCCTTTCTGCACTTTTGGACGATGAAGTACCACCCTGGGCGGAGTACCATTCACAGCTACCATTATCCAAACAGCGGAAATAGTCTTGGTACTCGTCGCTCCACTGCCATCCGTCTCTAAAAGTAAAAAGCCAAGCCTCCTGTGTATATTGTGTCGCATTCTGTTGGAAGAATTGTGTTAAGGCGTGATTGAGCTCTGACCTATTGGTCAGCCGGCGGCACATGTCAGATATCGAACACCCACCTTCCACACTCATCTGCTCGGCAGGCTGTAACGAGTAGTGGTCGCTATGTTCATGGACCAATATGAGGTTGTCGGGGAGAGGGGTATCTGAAATTATCAGCTATGGCTCAGCTTAAATGCCGAGGTCCTTTACTTTCTGGTACTCCATAAACAATCACATCCTTCCCCTTGAACGATTTGACTAGTTCTGTTTGAGTGTCCCCGAAAGGACGCATAGAGGCACCGTTGGGACCTGAAGGCATGTTAGCTCTGTCCTCACCAATAACAAAATGCAATAATTACGAGTATATGTGGTAGAATTCAATGGGTGTAGAAAACCACTCTGAGACAAAACATCATAGCTAGACCTTTTCTTTACAGCTAAGTCTCGAAGTTTGATGCTTCTCCCATTATTAATACGGAAAAGCGTCGTGGGAATTGTCTTAAAAAAGGATACGGAACGAGACGACGACATCTTTGCAAGATGCCAGATGATACGATGGGGGATGTAATCCGCCGCAAATTACCGATATCGAACCTTTCAATGGCAGGAGGAAGCTGCCAATTTATAGTCAATGCTTCCATGCTCAGCAAATGAACAGAAGGAACACCGTCAACAATGAATGGCCCGCCCAGAAGACAGAGAGGACCTTCACATTTCGACGCGTGGCTCGTTCCAATGGTGACAAAAGCTGCATGTCCCTCACTCACTCCAACCGAGCATACAGGGATCAGCTTTAACTGTCCTGCCCAACTTGCACATTTCCAGGCATTCAGATTAAGCGCCGAGGAGTACAATTCCCCGCATCCAATCATTGCTGAAACACAAATTGCATGGTTAGTTGGCTGGTCTTTCTTATTAGATATTGCGGGCCAGGGTATTCTTGGATTTAGTGACTGAGCAACTCTCAGCTGCAGCTACAGTGACACAAACATCACGCCCACCAAAGACCGCGATTGGCCCAGGATACAGCTTACAGCCCGCTCACACCTTGAAATTGAGGTGGTATAGCAAAAAATGGGCTGTTGTACAGCTCTAACTGGCAAAATCCAACGCAGCATTGCCCCCTGGCAACAGGGCCACCGGAGCTAGTGTTTTTCCTATGTTTCGCTCAACATGGCCCCGTGGCCTAACCATTATGATCACAGTCAAAGATGGAAGTGGCTACATGACACTAACGTCGGGTGATCCAGAACCCGGTTGGAGATAAGTGGAGCATATCTCCAATATTTAAGTTCACTACCCTTCTGTGCTACCCTTCTAAGTTATCCTTCTAAGTTATCCTTCCCTCCCGCTTTTCAAATTTGCTCCACACCTATTACCCCTTGCTTGCCATCGCTCTTCGCACTATGAATGGGATCTCTTCTGATGACAACCACCACCAATTGGACGATAGTTCAAATGATGTTCAATGGCTCCTTGACAGAGTCAATATCTTTGAACGCAGCCCAAAGGGGCTGCTCGAGGCATGGCAGCTAGCACAGCAATCTGAACCGACTTCCACGACCAGGATATTTTTGGACCAAGGCAAATGTGCTTGGTTAGCATACCATCTCAGCAAAGCGGCGGCGGATCAACCAACGCATTTCACTGGTCAAAGTCACCTGCGCCGCAAGATATCCGAGCTCGAAAAAACTCCTTCAGCCTATCGAACCTCAATAGCGGAGAAGCTGGAAGCTGAACTTGGCTCAGATGTCAGGGACAAGATCGAACGTTGGTGGACTACATCGAATCGGCAACGGGCGACAAAGAGGCGGCGTATGCAGATCACCGCCAAAGTTTTTTGATAGGCAACTGACGCGGACATAGGATTAACAGAAGACAATCGTCAAAGGGCCCCATCTGAAGAGAGGCGTAGCCCTTCCCCAACCGCGAGTATTGCGAGCTCGTTAGCGGTTGCACGCGGACCATCGACCGTATATCCCGCTTTCAGCACATCTGGTAACGTTGCCGAATACGAACATGTACTTGTAAATGCATCTCTAGCGGAGACGGTGCGGCTTGTGCCGCTATCGCTATCCGATGCAATTAGGAGGGTTCCTGATCCAGGGGATGAGAATAGCCTTGTCGCATCCATCTCAATGTCATTTCCCAACGTCCGGTCCGATTTCGGATGCCAAATGGCATTAGAAATCATGGAGAACAAGATCGACAATCTTGCTCGAGACTTATTCGACGTTAAATTGGAGACAACAGCTGGGCTTCGATATGTTTGTTTCTCTGAAGGTGCCAAAATACTCCCTAATCCGAAATTTACTATCAGAGGGTGTCGGCACGATGTAATCTCGAAAGCTTTTGGGAATGAGATCAGCAGTGCGGTCGCAGCTAGTCCTGCGTATCAGGAAGACCTCAAACAATGGCGAGGGCGCACAGATTGCGTGTGGATGGTCATTTCACACAAGGCGAACGATACGGCTCAGCTTTGTCTCTCTATGGAACTGTTTGAAGGGACTCTCATTCAACGCAAGCTGTACAGATAGGTTCGAGACCGACTAGGGTAATGCTGGTATCATTCGTCTGCCACCGACCACACACCACCTATCCCGCCTATGTGGATTTCAGTACCCTTCGGAACCCTTCCTATCCCACTGCATACGTCATATTCAGCCTTCAATTGCCTTTCTCCCTTGTCATCTTTTTCGTACACCTTAATCAAACACTGGCGCCAGCGTAAGATTTGGTTTTGTCCTTCAATCACCCAAGGTGTCCTCCCCGAACCGGTTCCGAAATCAGCAGATTCTGGTAGTGCCGACCAAGTAAACGGCTAAGAATGTGTGAGATGCTTTCGGTTGTATTTAGGGTAATAACGTACCATTAGGATTATTGTCCGTCTCCCGGGTTAGTTAACCCAGCAGGAGGGAATGTCGAAACGCAGACTCGGATTTCACGTGCAGTTGTCACAGACCTGAACAATGTTGAGCTTTGCGCGTGGTTCACAATATATCTTGTTCAGCGGCAGACAACGCGGCCTTAAACTCGTTGAAATCGCTACTTGGCCGTGCCTTAAAGCCCAGTATCGACCTAGGATGTTTCTGTTGGTTGAAGGTTCTGCAACTCGTGATGAGGAGAGGAGGAAAGTAATTGCATTAGCTTGCGGTAGTCCCCTCCAAAAGGTGAAGTGGGGTATTAGGCATAAATGCCTCACGCGATGGTTCGAGGTCTCATGACGTATTTGATCTACCCTTCCCAGATACTAGTTAAAGTGGGCCAATGTCCGCCGTGCTATGTGACTATGCAAGTAGGTCGGTGTTTAAGAAGGTTAAGCAGCTTCTCATTTCCCATTGATTTACAGAAGTACCTGGAGAACAGCAGACCAGACATCTCAGCCACAAACAGAGGGAAATTGATGCATCACCAGCTACAGTAAACGTACTCTGTCTCTGTCTGCATGTCAAGAGGAAGATGATGGTTCATATGTCATTTGCGGAGGAATAGTCCGGAGAATTGTTCAAGGGCCGTTATCTCGCAAGAGAACACGTTGGTTCTTGAACTTGGTTAGAAATTCTATAAATTCCCCATTCCATCCCAAGCAGTTTTGCCGACGTATCTTGAAATAATGGATTCTCTCCCCAGACTTTGCTAAGAAGATCCCAGAACTCAAATTCAGCACGGCGCAGATCATGTCTTACCTCTTGAGGCATAAAAACTCGGCTGAAGACGCGTTGAAGGAAGCCAATGATTGGTTCGGGCTTGCACCAAGTGAGAAGCAAGTTACGTCCAGAGAAAGAAAATCCAAGGAATCTCTAGAGACTCCCCAGCATCCGGAAAGCGGCTTATGGATGAAAACGGGCAACGAGGAAGAACCGACTGAGAAACAAATCAAGAGAACCAAGAAGTTTGCCGACTTAAAACTCATTATACCGTAAGTCCTTCTCCATAAGAAACGAGCACTCATGCGTTGCAGCTAACCAGGATGTAGCGTCTCTCCACCTCCGTCGCCTTGTGCTTCCACACCTCCCTTGAGTGCCGTGGGCGAGTGCGTTGTCCATACAACTTCCGGTCCGCCTGATGCAGGTGCTGGTACCGAGCCGGATATAGTTGTCCAAGATCATTGCAGCAAAACCGACTGCAACCTTAATGCTCAAATTTGGGACACTGACATATATTCTCCCTTGGATCCTGGTGCTCGCAAGATGACAGAAGATGACCGCCGCGAAGTAGCCATCCAAGGCTGGGGGGAGGAGAAGCCATCCTCTGCTGACGCGGCTCTGGCTTCCGTCTCGGGGTCCGATGATAGGAGTCGCTTGTTGGAGAGAGAACCGAAATGCGGTAGCGGCGTTCGAGATCCAACCTGGAGGGCAGGAAAGAACATCACCGTCACAACCTCGATTGAACAGGTTGTCACCCTTAATACTGGAGCGGCAGAGCACACCAAGTTTGAGACCGAAGTCAAAGCGATACTTCCGAGCAATCCTGACAATACAAACGCTGCCTCTTGTCTGCCTCCAATATCTATGACCTCGGATGACAATGGGCCAACGTCAACACCCAGCAAGACTCAAATCGGCGTTGCGCAACCAAGACCACTTCCTATGAATGTAGACGGTCTTCGTACGTTGGAGTTACCTGAGGCTCATCCTCTTTTTAGTTCTGATCGTGACGGTTTGTCAGAAGACAACACAAGGCCGACAGTTTGCGGACCAGGTTGCTGTAAAGGTAGCCAGCTTTTTGATCATCAAATTGGTCGTCGCTCAATACATGATTTGGTTGATCAAACTAAGGACTATGGTGGTATGGACACGAATCATGGCCTTCCGCTTCTGAGCGAATGTGTTCCTGAGCCCAACACACAAGAGACACCGGCAAAGAACAAGCCTCAACCCGAAACTGGAGCGTTTAGCTCAACACCTGCCAAAGTCTCCTGCTTCTCAACACCTTCATTAAGCGATGTAGGCACACCGGTATCAAAGCTTTGCACTCCTTCCAGTGCTAAGACCGATGTCGTTGAGTTGGCCGTCGAGGCTGAGAGGCCTCGCGATGATTCTGAGGCCAAAACTGCTGATGAAATTTGCGGCACCGACGTAGATTTTGACCTGAATTGTGGCGCTCGCAAGATAACTGAAGAAGACTTCGTCAGACTGGGTCTTCATACATTGTCGTGGGCGAAACTGAGCGATGCGATCACGGATCCTCCACCAATGAGTAAACCAGACTTGCATGGGCTGGAGAATGCGTCCAAGGATAGCCCCTTCCTGGTTAATGGTGCCAACCCTAGGGATAATTCCGAAGAGAATATGGAGGCGAACAAGACTGGGCTCGACGTAGGCAACTCAAAGCTGCCTGTTACCAATGCTGATAGCTCTCTGAGTATGAAACTAGATCCGCCAATCGACTTTTTCGGCGGCATGGGCCAGCAAACAAGTCTCTCAAAAACACCTGACGTGAATAGCTCGGATGGTGCTGATGAATCAGTTTGGGTGATGGTGGAGGTGGGTACAGATAATCTCGCGACCTACACGGACATGTAAAGGGGGAGTGACACTGCCTGGATACTTCATTATGAGGTACTAACTACAGGATCATAATATTTCAAAAGAATGGTTTGTATGGATTGATCGGTTAGAAATCTTCTAGCGTCCACTTGTTTAGCTGAATACATGCACTAAATTTCCTAGTATCTTGACAACATGACCCGTGGAATGGGATCCACGCCGCGTGGCTAATAAACATGAAAGGTAAGCGAAGATGATGCCGTCAACGGTTGCCATGAACTCATTCTATGGACTGCATGGAGACATGAGCGGAGGTTCGGAGGGATGACGAGGCTTTAGTAGTACACGACGGATGCCGTGCTGGGTTCTAAGGGGTATATAAAGAGGTCAGCCGCCCATGATTCTGCGTAAAACTTCTTGACCTTAATTTTATCACTCCTCACTCTTTTGCTGCGTAAGAGGCGTGGACAGCCATACTCTGCACTTTGACAATTCTTTCACAAAGTAGGTAGAGCCCCCAGTCTTGTTGTTGCGTCACACGGATAGATCGACTAACTTCACGAACTTACGTTTCTACAGCTTAAACCTCATTAACTTTCTAGAACTTCTTTGTTACATACCGGCATGGCAGCACAAACTGCGAGAGCTTGTTGGCTTCTTGACCGCCAGTGGACTCCGGACGACGTGACAATAATTCCGTCCGATTCCGATTCCAACTCTGGCACAGATAGCGGCGACGAGGCGATGGACAGTGTCCCGCATGTGAACCTGTTACGCGACCAACATATTGACGACTCACTTCCTTCTATCTCTGCGATTGTGGCATCTGTGGTTAAATCCCGACGAGATCCAATGGAAGGTATCGGTGAGCACTCACAAATCACGCCATAGTGTACCGCACTTGCTAACACGAGCCCAGAGAGTTTAACACAGGAGCTTTGCGTTACAGAGGAGGGAGAAAGTTCTGATCCATCATCCCTCTGCTCGCCTGCAGAGGTGCTTTTTGCTTTGACTGTTCTCGAGAGCCCGAGTGCTATCACCGACTCTGATCTATTGGTGTCTCTGGCAATCCAACAACATGATGATACCGTGAGCCCTGGGCTGTCCACGGCTATGCGAGGGCCTCGTGTAGCCTCGGCGGCTTCCCAGTGCATCTCGGCGCAACCCATCCCCATCGTGTCTCTAAGCGACAAAGTACTGCCTCAGCAACGTGCAGAATCTTCCGACCAAGCTCGTCTTTCGTCCTCGACCAACCTCATGCAACCTTCCCAGCCGCGAAGTCGCAGTATTGTGTCGTCAGACCGCTGCAGTTGGATTTGTAACACTAATGATGACGATGGCCATATGGACGGAATAGTTCCACAAAGCGATAAACCTCACGGGGTAGCTCAGCAGGCCTTAACCAAGACTCATTTGTCGGGATGCTGTCCAGTCTCTTTAAAAGGAAGTTCCACGGAAGTTAACCAGCAACACCAAGTAGCGGATGATATTCTACCACTAGTTTCTTACCTCAGCCCGTTACCGAACAGTTTGCGACGGGGCAAGGAGCGCCACACAAGCACAAATACTTATCATACAGTGAGCCAGCTTGATGGACCCTGCAAAGAAATGGAATAGAGTCCACCTAGTCGTCGTGACTCCAGACAAGCGTACAATCTCCGTCCTCTCCCGGTTAAAAGGCAACTCATCGGGGAACAAACCCGCGATGAGGGGGGAGAGGCGTGTGTGGCGCAACCCAAAAGTCGCAAGATTGTGTTCCCTCAACCGAAAAGGCGCAATCCACAACAAGACGAGTCGGAGCTATCGCAAAGTCGAAAACCACGTTATTAAGGAAGGAAACGACGGAAGACAGCGATAACGCGTCTGTTGCAAATAGACCTGCTTATTCCGGTGTTGCAAGCTATAAGGAATGGTCACTTGCCCATACGGTCCTAAAGTGCAACAGAGAGAATAGAACCGCGATGTTCCAATTACAGTTTACTAGTGATGCTTTGTGGAAGGCACTGACTGCCCAGAACGACCCATCCCCAAAAGATTATCGACCACCCAAAAAGGTCAAGGATTGGAGGCTTAGAACCAGAAAGGAGCAATTAAATTAACGTACTAAAGATGTAGCGCAGCAGTCCATCCAAGCCGCCTACCCAAGTGTCTGTGCCGACATTTACCGAATGGAGTGCCTACTTGCTCGGTGGAGGCGACATATTTTCCTGGTAAAATAGTCTAATGCCACCACAACCTAGGAGCCGAGAAAACACATCATAGACATGGGAATGCTTAATAGTTTTGAGGCAAGTTGGCAGGGTTTTGACGCGGGTGTGGATGTTCTGGGAGCCTAGTTAAGAGCTGGGAAGCGCTAGCACCTTTTGCATTAGCATGGTCGTCCGTCCAAAGAGGATACATGGGTATATGATGAGTTTCTAAGCCCACAACTTACAGGGAGGATTTAAGCACATGAGATAAATAGTAGTTATGCTTGAAACCCCCAACTGGGTATAACAACCCGAGTGACCTATGTATATTTCCGTCTTATTTAGTCTGCATCTTTAAATAGATATTACCTTATCGCTTGTATGTGGGTCTGAGCGGCTCAATTAACACGAGTTAAACGCTCCATTGCCAGTAAGCGTACTACATGTCACGCAGAGCACAACCTGTGCTGCGCCTGGTGAGCGCCATCCAGCTAAAAAAAATAAAATAAAACCCGTCCTTTTCATACTGATAGGAAACTAACTGTGACATTCTAGTCGATACCTGATTCGAGAGTAAGACAAGGACAAGTTTATGAGTGATAAAGTCCACAGAGTTAGTGTCATATCGTGTCAAAAAGGTAACAACCTCATACCAAAGGGCCAATCGATGAATTGTGCCGCCGATTCTGTCATTATCTGTTGATTGCGAATGTTCGCTGCTGATAACATTAGTTTCAAGGAGGACACCTCCGAAGTTGCGTCTGTTCAGCATATATCTCCATCTCATTGAGTGTCTGTAGTTAGACAAACTCTTATCATGCTTTGTTTCTTACGCTAAATGATAAATCTCCACGAGTTGGCCGGGATGGTGAAATGGCCGGGGTGACAGAGCTTCTATCCATTCATGGTATATAATTCATGGCAGTCATAATGATAAGTGGCCTCCGAAAACAGTCATTTTGAGCAGTAGAGTATCGTAAGCAAATGATGACCTCATGAATCCACTTAAATAAAATTTATATATGATCAGGAGCATAAATAGTTATTCATGTTAAAAGAAAACTGTAGCGCAGAGATGTAGAATGCATCAAAGCGGCATTCACTTGTAGCCCTACTGGTGCAACAAACCCAAACAATTCATCTTAAGCAACAGAATTGACGACATATATTCAGGAATCTTAATTTCGGGAAATCTGAGCCCATATTCCCAAATTTATCTTTTCATCCAGTCTACCTTGTCGATCAAGTATCATGGCGAGTAGACGCATCTTCCCATTGATGATAGGGTCCGCAGCCGCTTTGCGCCTTAAATAAGCTCCAATATTCTCTCTTAATAACTTTCCCGCCTCATGGGGATCAAAGTAGTAAGGACAGAAACCCGCATGGCAAAGCTGTTTGTCGTTGGAACTTTTATGCGGCGGATAGGTCTTTCGATTCGTTCGCCACAGTTCGAATGGATGGTCATTTGATCGTTGTTCAATGAAGTCTTCAATTGCTTTAAATGGCAGAACCCTATTGCCATGGTTTTGCATTTCAGTGTCAATTTCCACTTGACTATTAGCAGAAAATTTTCCAACCATAGTACTAGAGCTGAGGACTAACGTGGCTCTCATAATTGAGAAGATCGTCTCCCACGAGCCTCCTGAGAGTGTGACGTCGCGAAACTCAACTCTTTTCAATGTATGGGAGTGTTTCGAAAAGAAATTTGTTAAGTCTGTTGGGCAAGAAAAGTAGCCGTGATCAATTTCAACGGTATGCAATCTTGGAATAGTCAAGAATTCGAGAAATTTCGACGGCAGCTTCACGCTCTGACGAGATATTGAAGACAGTTTTAATTTCTCAAGTAATGGGATAGAGTGAAGCAAAATCAGTAGCCCGCCGTAATTAAGACTTCCTTCTTCCGCGAACTGCGGAATTGCAATGCTTAGGGCTTTTAGCTGTTTGAGAGCACTTTTAAAGAGCATGGATCGTTCGGAATTCAAGGCTTGTATGACACCAGTCAAAGGTAGGTCGCCAATATCGTTTTGGTAAGAGCGTATGGTCAGGCCGGTGAGATTCGTGTTTGTTGCAGACAAAGCGACGATGATGTTGTCGAAAATCCTAAGACTGGAAGACTGCTCCAAAAAGGGCATGTAAGAGTCGTGAACAACTTCTTCAAACTTCAACCAGGGTAGATTATCGAAGCATTGTGAGATGCAAATTGAACGAAGATTTATGAGGCGAGGCAGAATGGCTGTTAAACACGCCGTATCCAGACCTGTGCTTTCGAGATAGCACATATCTGAGTGTCGGCAGCAGTAATCCCGGTGGAGTTCGTCTAGTTCTGCGACAGAAAAGTGTCCAACACTCAGTGGTGCGTGTTGCGTTATGTAGTCTGAAAACTCGCCCCTTGGAATACATTCGTCCTCAAAATCTTGAAAACTGTACGTTATGTATCGAACTTTGCCCTTATGCTCAGACTCTGAGAAAGCCAAAATCTTTTGATAGCTTTGTGTCTGATGCTTGAGAGTGATATGCCGGAATGCGAGATGTGCTCCAACGTCCGCCAGTCGCTTGCAAACAGCTCGGATAGAAAGCAGATCGCTTTTGGTACCATGCCTTCGAAAATCCTCAGACACATGGTATAGGTCTTGAAGAATGTATTCTAGCGTCTCGTTTGGCAAGCGAAGCATGACAACTTAGACACGCTTCAAGAATCTCCCTGCTTTGACAGAACTGTAAATGCGGAGCAGACAAGCAAAGCCCTTCACATATGAACTCGTTTGGCGGATAAATTATTCCGGGTATTGAACACCAGTATCTCTCATGATTTCACAAGAAGCGCCATATTTGAACTGTATATGTTACTGTAGGATTCTAATTTTAAAGCTTCTGCTTCATCAATCAATTCCGTTATCCCAGTCACAAGTCGGCTGAAATGACGAAGCCACAGGGTAAAAGGTGCAGGGTATGTTACATCAAAAGCGTACCCTGCGGCGCAATCGTACGTCATACGTAGGTGGCTTTCGTCGACTCAGCTACTGCGGACATGGCCCTGATGCATGTGCGGAGATGCGCTGTGCCTTCCAAAATGGCCGTTTTTAATGGCGGCCAAATCTTGCCGCCTAGGAAGTGCTGCGTGAATCAAATGCGCCTTATCATCTTGAGTGGGAGAAGATACACAAAATGGCTGGCAAGAAAAGCCATGGTTCGTAATTGGCTCTTTACCCATAACAGGAGTGGGACGCTAACACGAGGACCCCTGTACAATAGACAGGCCCCCGTAGGCAAAACAGTCACCCCTGTTCGAGGCAAAGACTGGGGCCTCGGCAGGGCTTCGACTAGGTATTCAAGAGGCATCCGCGGGATTCATGTCGGGCACTTCAGTTCGTCTTACTTGTCAAGAGCCCGCTGGGGAAAAAGCGGACTTAGCAGATGCTTGATAGCGGATGGTGATATCGAGGTACATGTTCCAAGCATCGCACGGGTAAGGTGGCCCATTTTACCGTCGATGTGCTGACCAAAAGTGAGAAGTTTTGTGGGAATGGAACATGCAGGCAAGGACCAGGGCCAGGGGGGGGAACATGATTGATCTTTGACACACCCTGACCGGAAGCCTTACGCGCCTGGGGTTTAGGAGCTGAAATGGTGGTTTGCTCAGCCAGTTTTAGGTGTTCAGAGGCCACAGGTGGCTCGACGTGGTAGGGGAGCCAGAAGTTGCGCTCGTTTTTGAACTACCTTACAGGGGCCCTGTGTGGTGTGCAAGGAGAGCTCGGCAGGACCCCCCAACATGCTGCTGGGAGCGAGTTACTCTCTCACGCAGAGTCAGACTGACCACCTGACATGTACTAATAGGACACCAATGCGGAATATGATCAAGTAAGAACTTTCCAACTTTGACACCTTACTGTACCCTTAAAACAACATGTTTTGCTCCAGTAATTATTAATACTCACTCAATACCGGTAAACGAATCGAGCATCAATTTGGTTATAACCTTATCTAAATTAGAATCGGCACAACATTCGGCTCCAACGCGCCATTATAGCCTTCCTGCTGGCTCTGGATTGAGTAGCGAGGTTCACCGCGTAGCAGCTCAGATCTCCCCCCGACGGTTAGACGAGTCACCAAGTCTTAATCGACCATCAGCCACCATTGAAGCCAGAGATTCCTATAAGGACAATATACAATGGACATACCCGATTCTGAAGATCCGACCTTGGGCTTGATGGCTAGGTCTCAGGCGACGCCCGCACTCCAGGCGCTTCAGCGGATGAGGGGACTCTTCCTTGTAGCCTCTAACGAGTATAATAAGATCAGGTCTCCAGAGATGGTGTACCAAGAGAAACTTCAAAGTATGGATGATGCCATACACAATCTTTTCGAACGGCTTGATGAACCAGGTAACCGCCGCGCGGAGCTTATGCAAGAAATCAAGGAAAACTCCGGCGATCTGAGGATGTTCAAGGTCGATGGCCTAAAGTCCGCCGAGAGCGCATACAAAGATCAGGTCGCGTCTGTTCTGCAAAACTTCTTCGACCGGTTGTTCTTGACGGTAGACCCAGCCATAATTAAGAGATCTCTACAAAACATCGCAAGCGACAAGCTGGCTCAATATCTTCCAGACCGTCGGCTCGGTAGTGCTGAGGAAGCTCTCGCCACACAATTGGATCCAGTACAATCAACGGGTTTCGATAATTTGCTAGAAGTATAGCCCTGCTCTATCTTCCTTATGTATTCTAAGTTGACACTCTTCTCAAGGACAGACGTATGGAGGATGTACCCCATCCAGCACAGAGTACAACGGATCGACCGCTTCAACGAACGAAATCGTTGACAAAGAAACGTTCGGTGTATCCGGACCCCGACGATCCAGCAAGACCGCATAAAAAGCACAATTCCATGACTGCCTCCGGAGACCAATCCGGCGAAGTGCCCAACTCTTTTCATGGCATCCTCGAATGCGAGAACGAGGGTGACAACACGGCCAGTTGCGCTGAAACCGGTGCTGTTGCTGGCATCCCCTTCAACCAGACGAACGGGGATTTGATGCTGGAAGCTGATGTGCTATCACCTGCGGCACCCTTGGTGGTTCCCCGAGGGGACCAGGATACTATGAGCAGTTCTGTCTTGGTTCAGGTGCATGATGCAGACGACAACTTCATCGGGAATCTCAATTTCTTTGGGTCGTGGGAAAATGACCGTGTTGATCAGATTCTTCGGTTGCCCTTGAAAAGAGATGCCATCAAGATTCGACGAGGTCGCCCCTTCAACAAAAGTCAGGTGGCAGCTATTTCCAACCGACCTAATGGCAGAATCCACAGGATTGTTTCCTGCATGATTCAAGCTACAGGGGATATCATGAAACAACGTTGCCAAAATTGCAAGAAAAATCAAGGCGTCTTCGAGGCGTGCATCAAACTGAATGACCCACGATTCTGGCGATGTGGCAACTGCGAGTGGAACCATCAAGGCTGCAATGGCGCTTTTTTGTCCAAAACTATGCGAGCACCGCACAGAGGACACCAGAGCGCGTACGACACTGTCCCGAGGTCTCCTAGCGCCTTGGCTGGGTCATCACCGCCAGCGCACCGAGGCCAAAACCTGGCCGCACGGCGGTCGTCCTCCAGCATCTCTGACTCCCGGTCTAAATGTGATTTTAACAGGTCCCAAACCGGCCCTACGACGCGAACAACTCCCGCACCTTTTCTAGAGGCTCAAACAGGGCTCGGAGTTGAGCATGTCCATAACGAATTCCAGTCTGAAGAGCTCTCAGACGCGGATTCTTACAGTGGAGCCAAAGTGAGCAACCGTGACTGGAGGCTGCTCCAAGTGAAGACGAGACTTTTTACGAGCGCTGAATCAGTTACGCAATACTGGCACTGGAAAGAGAAAGAAAAACGCTTCGAGCACCATGTTCTCAGGGACACAAACCCAGTGAAATGGGGCATTTTGCGGGCTGATATTGACTTCCATGTACAGTTGAATGAGATTGCAAAAGTCAGGTGGAACGATGTGGCATTGCGCGTGCACCTTGTCATGAAGGATAGAGGTCCCACTATTGCGACTCGAGACGGAATGCCAAGAGGAGATGTCATGGCAGTCTTTAAGAGGAGTACAACGGTGCGCCGTTTTAAAGATTTCTGTCTTGAGCGGAACATCGTTACTGAGGAGGAGAAAGACCCGTAAGTCTATGTGAAAATGGTCTCCCTAGAAATCTAGCAAGCTAACATTTTTGGTGGAGACGTGTTATGGTTTACAACTTGATGCACATGGTATCTCAAACCCATTTGTCAGAAGAGGACGATAGCACGGGCTAGACAGCAAGGCACCAGACAAAGTACGTCTTATGAAGTAGCCATAAATAGATACCTAACCTTGGAATGGGTGCCCCAGGGGTTCATTCTCGAAACCTAAAGCCGGGTTCAAACCTTCGAAGCTATAAGTCAAGTTTTGCATTTTATCGCCGAGCACAGAGCGTGAGAAATCCGCCTGTTTGTGTTTGAGCGTCATATGATGAAATGCGGGATAAGCCCCAATATCCGCCAGCCTCCTACAGACATCTCGACTGGATATAATATCATTTTTGTTCCCGCAGCCGTAAACGTTGTCAGACTCAAAAGCGATCCTACTACATGCTTAAGGCAATATTGCTGCGCTGGTTTGAATCCCATCGGCTGAGCAAGTACTGTGTTGGAAAGAAGAGTGACGATACGTTAATTGGTGCCGTTGCGAGCTAGATCGCTCTAGGTCACACTAGACATCTGGGTCCCACATATTCCCCAGCTGCTGCCATCATCGCTAGATCGCTCCCCTGCTGGCACAGAAAGTGGTGATTCTTGTCCACGACAAGTAGACAGCTTATTCGATAAACAGGAAATCCCAAAGACTCGTAATAAGCGTGTATATTCCAAACATTCCACTCTCTTGTAGTGCAGCACAATATTTTTGAACGACCATAGAAATGGCAGAACTATTCGGCGAGAACTCTTTTTAAATCGGTGCTGTTGGTTCCTATCGTGTCTTACTAACAGTAACCTTGACAGGTGCCCACATTTCTTTCAGTGTGTTTAGTGCCTCTGACCATCTCGCATAAGTTGTTTTGGCTGGATTGCAGGTAAACTGCGGCCCGCAAAAAAAAAATAATAACCACCAGCCCATAAAAAAAAAATTGCGACTCCATTGAGCAAAATCAGCTGCATATTTGAAGGAGGAGATGGGGACAAACATCGAGAATGGCAACGTACAACTGACGGAACAGGACTGCTATTTTATTGCGATACTTTACTATCTTTGCTCCTCTGTCATTCTCATGGTCCGGCGATATCACCACCTACTTCATCTAGTTGTCAATAATATCCATAGCGCATGAAGGTAGGCGGCTCTGTCACCCCACGGGGTGGTATCAATGTAATTGGACGACACTCTTAGGGTGCCCCTCCCCAACCGCCATCATCGGGTAGGTTACTCACCTGTCGTCACAGAAGTGGTGGTGCGTTTCCCCACTGACTTCTACGACGAGTAGAAAGCTACATCGTCAGCAACGCAGTCAATGGTGTGATTTACCTTAAATGGTAGCGAAAATTGACCCAAATCTCGTAGGTAATACAGCTGCGAACGAAGGCAAAAAGCGCTGCCCCATCAAGAGAAGTACATTAATCGGCGATTCGTATTTACTTAGACACAAATCAGTTACGTGGCGGCTTTTATCTTCATGTGCGTGGTATTCTCTACCACGAACCCGCTTTTTTAAAACATGCCTAGTCAATTTTACATCATAGCTGTTGTTTTTCTAGCAAAACTTGCTAACAATAATTTGGGAATGCCCACATTTCTTTGAATGTGCTCGGTGCCTCTAGCCGTCGTGGTCACCGTGGTTGGTGTTTTACTAACGCACTAACCTGGACATGCCCACATTTCTTTAATGATCGCTGACAGTAACCTGGACGTGCCCATATTTCTTTATTTCTTTTTTTTTTCTATGGAGCCTCCACTAGATCCGGAGCCTCCCTAGATCCAGAGCCTACGTGTAACGAGAATTCCATGTTTCCTTCAAATTATGATTGCCCGAATGGCAACTAACGCTACTCAAACTATAAAATCCATGCCTTCTCTCTTCTTCATACCTCGTCAAAATACACAAGTTTCCTTCTTTTCTCCCATCTTCAAAATGTCAAACCTCAGTGCTGAACAGTTCGGTTACAACAACCAACACGACACCACTCCACCGGATATATATAATGCGATGGAGCCGCTTGTCAGTACTGCTACTCCTCCACCGGGCCATTTTGGTGATGAGTACCAGCTTTTGCAACAAAACACGTACTATGGTCACCATCAAGACGGCTCACAACAGCAGACTGTCGGCATGGACTTCGTTCCACCAGAGTATTTGGATCCTTCTGACAATGTTCAAAGCTATCCACCTGATATTGGCGGCGAGGCCAGCGCCCCAAGCCATCCAAGTATTTCCCCACAGCCCTTCTACCAAAATCAGCAGGCCACAAAGCAAATTCAGCAGCAGCCAACGGAATTATTGGGCTTTCCTCCAAACAATATAGGGCACTCGCAGTTTCTGTTGGAAGCGGCTAAGTTGATGACGGCTATGCAAAGTACGCGGGATGAGGGCTTGCGTAAGGCCTTTCTAGATGGCCAGCGATCAAATCAAGCTCTCGTCGATTCCTCAATGGGAATGTTGAATGCTATAACAAATTGGTATGACCCCTCAGTGTACGGCATAACTCATTACGATATTCTGACTATCAAACAGGTCTCGCTTGCAGATACTGAAGTAAGTTATGGTTTGTGATTTGGACATTCTTTCTGCTAAACCGTAATTAGGGAGGACTCCGCGAAGTTTCAATTTCCAGAACACCTTCTTCGCTATGGAGAAGCACAATATGCTACCGCATCAGAGGAGGACGTGCCAGGTCAATGATTTCGAGGTAACTGTAGTGTAGTTATACATGTTTATATATTATTACACGGCATGTCTTTAATTTTTGTCTAATTATGTGTAATTAATCGCCTGTGCTCTCTAAATCTTATATCACACAGCCAAAGAATAGTGATTATGACTTGGTGTATGACAGCCTGCTTCATGAGGAAGTTGACCCTTACTCATCCAAGCATGAAAATGGACGTCTCTCCCATCGTAGATAATTTCTCAGCAGCTTCTTTCTCTACCATCATTGCCTCATTCAACTTGCCTCGACGACAAAGTATCAACGCAAGAGTGTGTAGTGTCATAACTATCACTGCGTCTGATGATGTTGCGTCCGCATCACGAAGTCTTTGTTCTCACCGCCTCCTCTGCCTCCTCTTGAGTAACGTAATGTGGGCAAACATCTCGCTTACAGAGCTTCTTGTCATCTACTACGTGCGGGGGGTATTTGGCACGATTCGCTCGCAACAAATCAAAGGGATTAAGGTCAGATCTTCGTTCCATATTGTGGTTTCGCCGGGTGTCAATTGCCAAAGCGCGGGGAAATGAGGCAGAGTACTCTCAGATACAATCAATGCCGCCAAAACCTGTGTCTAGTGGCATTCGGCGCTTCGCGAAACAAATGCCCCTCATCGTTCCTGCGGTAAAGAGTGCAAATAATGGCTGGCCATAAAAAGCCAAAGACGCAACAGGTGGCTGATCGTCTGCAAATGGCTCTTGCCCACACGGGACTGGGACACTCACGCCATGACCTTCACCCACATGGGCCCTTGCACGCTGGACAGAGCCCCTGTAGGCTAACAGTAGCTCATGTACAAGGCAAAGGCTGGGGCCTCCGGCAGGGCTCTTGCTAGGTACTCAGAGGCATCCCTGCGATTTAACTTCATTACGTCTTGCTTGCAAGCGACACTCGGTGCATAGCTGGTAGAGTTACTCAGGTACTGTACACGTCCCAAAGATCGCAGGGGTGAGGTGGTCCGTTGGCCCCCAATATGCTGCGACGGAGCGAGAAGTTGCTCTCCCGCAAGGTCAAACTGACCCCCTGTCATGTGGTCTCCAACGAAGTCTATCGTCTTGCTGGACTACGCCCCATCAGCCATCTACTAGATTTCCTTCCCCTGGCCGCCATTTGAGGACATCACAGTCCGCCTGTGGTTGTCTTGGCCATCTATGATCGAGAACTTCCAAACCTTGGCATCATAAGTAGGTACTGTACTGTATCATTTACTTAAACAACATGGTTTGTTCCAAAATTATTAATATTAATATTCATTCCCAGTAAACGAAACTAAAATTCATTTGGTTACAGTCTCGTCTAAAGTAGAATTGGCGGCAACAATAGGCTCCGACACGCCATTTTTATTACATCTTTGCCTCAGTAACCACAGCAGCGGCAATGACCTTGTTCGATTTTGAGCCTAATGCCTCAGATGCAACTAGCCAGGCAACCTTCGCCGCCACAAAAATAACACAGGGAGTCGACGGCGTCATGTTCCACGATTTTCCAAGGCCCTCGTCGCCTACAAGGCATCATCATATCTCCATCTCTGAACAGGCCGATCAGCTTGCTTGCGAGTACGCGGAAACGTCCAATGCAAAATTGGTGGTACTAAAAGCATTCTACGAAGCATTTGAGCAAACTTCTAAGATGTTCACTTCAGAACCAGAACGTGCAGTCATACAGCCTTTTGCCGACAACTTCATGACATTCTGGAAACAAGCTCTTTCAGGCACAGAATCCACGTCAGTAACCGTGAAGCGCAAACCCTCGGCATCTTTAGAAGGAACATCAAGTCCAGGCCAGCATCGTAATAAGAATACTGCCGGGGAGTTCTTTCAACAACTCATAGAGTCAGTACGTCCGTCGACAATGATAGTACGTGTAGACTTCTCTCCCATAGGGTGGGATGGTCAAACTACCTACGATTTTACCATCTATCAGGACCGTCGGGTTATTGTTTGTTGCATCGACCAGCCATGCCAAGATGATGGTACTGAGGCTGAGGCAATGGGAGCTTTAGCAGGTCTGAAAGCTGCGCTCGACCGGCGCGAGGCTTGCACACAGGAGATCATCGTTTGCCTCCGGGAATCAACAGTCGCTCGGGTGCTTCAAAGCTCGGTTTTACAGTTGCCGCAGGTACCGTTCTTAGAATTACGGACACTAGCATTAGACCACGGAGCCAAGATCATACGTATAGCTGGCCAAAATAACGATAAAGGTAGCGAGCAGGCTAATGAAGCGGAGAAAATTCGGCCTGAATCTATTGATATCTCTCAGTGGTACACTCGTAACAGGACACAGGGCAGTAATAAAGACGACGGGTGGACGCAGAGCATCAACGAGGAGTACCGATCACTTGACCCAATCGACCGAGGAGGGTTTTCTTTTGTATAGTAGACATGGTTTCAGTGGCTTGAATTTCATTCATTACTTTATTTTCTGTTTTTGTTTCAAGGAAGCGTGCAGTAGTAATGTCAATCATTCTCAGAGGCTAAAGAATATACAAGCTGAGTCAAAGAGGTCGCGACATCGAGACGCCCATCGGCGATTGTGAGCCCCAATTTCGGCCAATTTATCAGTAGATATCATTCGACGAGTGGAAATGTCTGTTATAATATTTTCGAATATAACACAGAGGTCCATTGAAGCAGAGTATTGGTCTTCCGTTAAGTCGCCGTTTGGGGAGAGAAGGTGGTAATAGCGTGGCAGATTTGCATCTACACATCCGCCAAGATACAAATGCTATGAGCCTTCTGAATAGGCTCATGGGATGCATATCCAAGGACTTTACCAACCCTCTCGCCAAGTAATACATCATGGAATAAGTGCTACTCAGTTGGCGAGGGTCTATCTAGGCAATCTGGGCAATTGACTTTCAGGTAGTCCGGAAGAATTGGGACAGACCATTTCTACCGTTGTTTTAAGTTAACGTCCACTTCTGCGGTGACTTAGTCCGTTTCACCCGAGGCTGAAAGTCCAGAGACAGTTCGTCCGCGGAAGTTTCCGATTCGTAGACTGGCAAGTCATGTGGCGCGGCATTTAAAACCGTTTCTTGGCTGGTGATAATTGTTTCGGCGGCGGATGCATCACTCTCAAAGCTCAAGCCTAATCCGTCCCCCGATGTTGAAGTAGTTGGGCCACCAGATACCCTCTCGTTTGCTTCATTAATTGCGTTGTCTCTTTGACGTTTGGCCCAATCTCTACCATTCCGGAATGCGGTAGCCCCTTGGCGGAATGCATCGCGGTTGCCGGTCACGCTCCAAGAGTTTATTTGCGTCATCACGAAGCCTGGTTGTGCACCATCAATCAACGGCGGTATAGGATGAGTAGTATACATTTTAAGCTGTCCGCCGTGGTATAGAGAGGTTAGCGTATATGCGTTGTTGTCATATTTTGGCTCTGGTTGTTTGTATGACTGCAAACAATGAAATGCCCTTGCTCCAAGAGCACCATCGTAACTTGCTTGCCGCGTCGCAACCGAGAGACTGCCATCCGGGCCCTTTGCTTGAAATAGATAGTTTGGCACAATAGGAAGGTCATGCTGCGTAGATGGTATAATGTAGTTGCTTAACTCTCGACGAACAGTCCTGTGAAGCTGTTCGGGACGAGCGCCATAATACAGATCGGGGTTTCCAGGCACGAGTGTTCCATCAGTTAAATGTTCCAAGTTCGTAAATGGTATCTCGCCAGCGATACATTTCTTGTCCCCAACATCTCCTTCGATGATAGGAATGACATTTGTAGTAACCTCTCTCTCCTTAGCTGCCTGCGCGTCGGTTCGCTCGAACTTGCGAAAGTCTTCGTTCGAGAACTTGGACGGCGATAAAGATGCCCTAGGTTGGGCTAACACCTGGCGGATCTCGTCCATGTTATCGGGCTCTTGTGGTAACCGGCCATCAGGGTATTCATAGCCATGGGGTAAAATGTTATGATCGATAAGGTGCTGCTGAAACGCGCGATCGTACGGGCCCGTGCTCTTTGTGCTTGTCGTTTTCGGCGTGGTGCTACTCTTCGTTGGCGACTGCGAGCTCCGCTTCGTCGGTGACTGTGATCCTCTTTTCCGCCGGCCAAGACTTGACTGTCCAGAGCTCATGTTGTTCTTGACAGCTGCAGGAACAGAAAACTGCCGGACGTTAAAATTAAACTCTGAACGATGGGTTCTTACATACTCCTCTTAAATCGCTTAGGTCTGGGCCACCGTGCCTTGCAAAGACCTTAATGGACTTCAAAGAAGTTGGCGAATAGGTATCGACAACTTCACCGGCGCCAATGATACAGCGTGGACGTGGTCGAAGGCTTCTCCGTGTTCGGGTTGGACCTGGCGGGGGTGAGCCTTGGGTGCTCTGCTCATTGAATGCTCGAAGTGCGTTCCGCGTCAGAGGTATCTCTGATAATCTTTCCCAGAATTGCGTCGGGGGAAACTCAGGATGGTAAAGCTTTTGCTTCTTCGACCGGTTCAAGTTGTCGTCTGGCGTTTGATGGGAACTTGGGAATCGTCGACGCTTGTGCGAGCTTGGACTGCGTGGTTTGCTGCATAAAACTTGCGGTGGTATCATCCTCAGATGTGCTTGCCATAATTAGTGGTGAAAGCATTGAACTTGTCGCTCTTTAAGTTGTGTTAACGAAGCTGAAGTCCGAGGAGTGTGAGGGCCTAGGTCGTGATTTGGTCTCAAGGTGGGTGTATGGTGGCTTGCTGATTGGCTTACAATCCAGCTCTGGCGCGACGAAGCCTCACCCTTTATTTTGCTGGAGTGTTCTTCTTGGCCAATCATGGCTAAGCGCTGAACTCACCTGAGTCCCTGCCTGTGCAGTCAGTTCACAAAGCCGCCAGGTACGTCTACCCTGAAGTGTAAGGTGATTCACGTTCAGTCGCTGAACAACTGCGAGCTAGACTCCTTTGGACGCAGGCAGAATTTAACGCAAGAATCTTCCTTGACGTTGTTATATTTGGTCCCGGCATATCGCCTTTTAGGGTAATGTTTTGGCCACGATTCGGCGGTTGTATCAAATAAGCGACAGGTGACAGAAGGCGGCCACAGCCTTGCCTTAGCCTCCAGCGCTTGCACAGCGGGTCGCTCACTAATTCCCTACAGATCATCACCCCCTTTGCCAATGTTGCACAAATGGCGCCTTCGAGCCAATTGATCTGCTTGTATGCCGCTTCATTGAGTTACGGGAGATTCAGTTTCGGCAAATCGTCGACATGAGTTGCCATTATGGACAAGCAGAATGACTGGGCAAAGACAGATGACCTGTATGTGCTCTTTCCGATCCAAATGTAGGCATGGTCGCACCAATGGGAGCGTTGTTGAAGCAAGTACGCTTGGACATGTACTACCGGTAATTGCCAATCTAGTCCATCTGATATTAATAGAGATGTTCCTCCTAAAAAGAATGAAAGATTTCCTCTGTTAGTTTTAGTGTATTGGTGCAATTTTGTTCGATGTTCTTCCCATTGTGTGCGTCGAAATAGAGCGTGCGATACTACACCCTCGGGCCCGAGATGTACGCCGGAAACTACCCCGCTAATGCTTCGCCACGACACATTTCACTTATTGCAGCAATCTTTGCCCAAGGTATCTAACGTGTTGCAAGCTTATGCTCCGAGAAATCCGAAATGTTCATGTAACGTCAACTCAACTGCGGTGACGTCAATCGGCAAGACACATATCAAGCCAATCTGGTCCGGGAGGGTGGTGTTGGGCATTCAGTTGGAAGCAGCTTGATTGAGCAATAACCCACTCTATCAGATACATGCAGCACCATCCAGGCAGTGTGCCTGTGGATATAAACCAGAAACAGTGCTAAGTTCCGCGGCTCACAACATTGCCTCCAATGCAGCCAAAATCAGCGTAGCATGCTCCCTAAAGCGGTGGAGCGACGACCTGCGCGCTCCCGTTAGCAAGGCGGAGCAGTGAGAGCCATAATCCACCACAAAAGATTTTACTACACAAGTACATAAAAGTCAAAACACAGGGCCATTTAAGCCGTTCTCATGCGACTGACTGCAAGTCGTGCCAAAGCAGAATGCGTACTGGGCTTTCACGCTGTATTTCCACGTTACTTGCATTTTGCTGCCTCTCAAAAGCCCATATGCAATTGAGTTGGCCGCCAGCATTGCGGTCCAAATACAATCCTTACACAACCGACATCGACTACAGTATGACAAGTCCGCTCTTGGCGTCTGGCGGTGATTACCCATGTAAAGGATACCAATCCTTACTTGAGTCACCCCAAGGAAAATCGGTTGCTACCTGGCAGCCTGGGAAAACGTATAATTTCACGCTCGTTGGTTCCGCAACGCATGGCGGCGGTAGTTGCCAAGCCTCTCTGTCGTTTGATGGGGGCAAGACATGGAAGGTAATTCACTCGTACATTGGGCAATGCCCTCTAAAGCCCAACTGGGAGTTTCTTCTACCCGAGGACACCCCAAACGGAAGCGCTCTTTTCGCATGGACTTGGTTTAACACTATTGGAAATCGTGAAATGTATATGAATTGTGCCCATGTTACTATAGAGGGACAATCGCCTGCTCAACCTAACTTGCCTACTAAATTTCTTCAACGTCCGACAATTTTCGCTGCAAACATTAATAACGCTTGCTCGTCGTCGGAGAATCGTGACCTGTTATTTCCTATGCCTGGCACAGATGTGTCCTTTAATTCTCAAAACACGGCATCTCCAGTGGGTGAATGTAGGCAAGCTAAATAGATAGTTGAATTATCATATAAATACAGTAATAATTTATAAATTTAAGGGTCCTGTTCAATCAAAGCTCGTCTTTTGTTTTATGTTGACTGTTAAAGTAGCTAGTTATATGAACTAGTACATGTAGTTGAATCCACACACAGAGTACTTTATAGCACAAGAAAACAATGTCATTTAATTGAGTATCCTAACAAAACAAGTATCAAGCAGATTTTATTCTTCCCATCGCCAAGCAAATATCAGCAGTGGCAGGCTCTCACGCCGATTAATCTTGGTAAACACTTCATCGATTGCAGGATTAAACCACCCGCTGCGCCTACTGCCGCAAATGTTATGAACCAGGCTGCCAACTTGACCACAGGTCCATTGAGACTCGCGACAGACCGCACGAATGGCTGGCGGCGTCATGCAACCATCCAGCTCCACTTTGTCGCACAGTTCTTTTGAGAATAGTAAGTTGGTTGAATATGGTTGCGCCAGCGAGCTTCGGGCATAGCGAGACTCCAAATCATGATCCTTATCTCTGCTGGTAAACGGGGAAATGGAAGGCAACGTGTTGCCTTGTATGGAACGATGTTTTTTGGTGGGGTTGGAGATGCTGAGATCTGGACGTCATTTACAAGCACGGAGTGTTAGTTACAGAGGTTTAAAAAGATTTCAGCCGTGAATTGCTCACCTGGCCACTGCCTTTCTTCCGGTTGCTGCATAGTTTGAACACTTGGAGAGATATCCGCGTGTGGACCAAGGTGGAGGGTGTCGCAAAGCCTGGGTTGAGAGACGTATAGAGTCCCCAGGTCCAGGGGATCAGCGCGAGGTCTTTTCCGGAGCAGCAGCTTTGTTTGATCCTCCAAAGTTTGCAGCTGTAAGTGGGGGAAGAACGCTCGACCATAAACTATCTGATTCTGTTCCAGATTTCGCCTAATATAGTCCCTAATGGTAAAGATGCTGCCTAGGTTTATTTGAGCGAAAGACTTGAGCTTTTTATGGCCGTCATTCGGAATTATACTTCAAGTCAGGTGCTGTTCCTTATCGCTTAAAGTGGCAGCTTAAAATGGCTTACGACCTCAAAAAGCTGGTTCCATTTATCTGTCTATCAGACAGACGGACTTAGAAGTCATTTTAGCGGCGTATTTTTAATAAAGCGATGCTGTATTAATAGTATTGGTGGTTCTGACAATCAGAAGCGTGTCAGATGGTACCCGAAGGGCCAGAATTGACTGCACAGCAGATTCCATCATGGCATTATAGTGCGAGAAGCTACTTTAGGTCAAATCTTTGTTCATCAAGCTAGTCGCTTAGTCTTTTAAGCCGGGACCCCTCCTATTTAAAACGCAGCAAGCCTTTCTTATGATAGCAAAGAATATTTGAGAGCATTAAGCTTTAAAATGAGAGCTGTTACTATCAATTCATTTATGTGCGCGACTGTCGCGGCTTTAGCGTCCACTGTTCGCAGCAAGGTAGATTTATGTTGTGACAAAACTCCTTTGGACTTTCGACCGGACTTGAATTATATCAATTACATAACGACGAGCTTCTGTGGTTCTATCGCCAATGGACTTGGTGTTGACTTGAACCACTTGGATGGGAAACTCAACAGAAGCGATGCCATTGCCTACACATTCCCCGACCCTAACAAAGCAACTGGTATAGAGTATTTCGTAAGTGTGATAAACACTGGACACGACACTGTCGTGACTCCCGTGCAGAATAGTACGTCATCAATCACGTCATGCAAAGACAATCTGAAGTTTGCTTGGACCGGATGTAAGTATAGTCATGATCCATGATGAGGCTTTTCTCACAAGCATTTTAGGCCAATCTAACTCAAGTAT